>NC_142540.1:7211875-7365000 GCF_056151865.1 Erythranthe guttata
TCGGACTTCATTTTATGTTCATTTCTCTCTCTCTCTCTCTCTCTCTCTCTCTCTCTCTCTCTCTCTCTCTCTCTCCCCTTATTTCTTTTCCTCCATTTTTACAGAATGTCTCGACTTCTTGTTCTGTAAGTGTGTGATTCGTATGTAGTGATGACTGTTGTTGACTTTCTGTGTTGTTCAATGGTATGTCTATTTGTTAAATAAAAGTTCTTTTATCTCTTACGATTTTTATTTATTTTTGTCATACACATTCCTTTGGTAGTTCAATATAGCTATTTTGGTAGAATTATTTCTCCAAATAGAAATAATTTATATTTTCGAAAAAATATTATAACTATTTATATTAAATTATTATTTTTTCATATGTTTTATTTTTTAATATATTAAATAATAAGATTTGATACAAGATCTTATAAAATTATGAAATGCAACATATCATGACTTGGTAAATATTTCCTAGAGGAGTTCATATAGATTTGAGACCTTTTAGAGCAAAACCTAGCTCATTGTGCATTTATAATATTTTCTTAAAGTAGTTCTATATTTTAAATTTATATATTATTAAATATTTTAAATTTATAATACAAGTTTACCATAACTATGTCTACACCAAAGACAATAATACAAATAATTATTAACAATTTTTCATATTCTACTTATTTTTTTAATTATATCTTATTAATTTCTATCCTAACTCCTAAACTAATTTAAATTCGGAAAACATATATTTTATTCGTATTAAATAGATCTCAATTGCTTTCCAATGAGATATTATCTTACTATATTTTAATCAACCCCCCCCCCCCCCCCATTCCCCAATCCATCATCTTACCAAATTAACGGATATTCATATGAAAATAAACATCTTTCTAAACCCCCGCAATTCAGGAGAGTTTCTTCCAAAAATTTCGCTAGAAAATCTACCCATTATCTACGACCTTTGTTGGAACCCTAGATTATTACTACATTTGTTCGAAAAAAATTCACATTCGTTCGAATTGCGGAGAAGTAAGAACGAAAACATGGTGAAATCGAACAAAGGTAGGTTGCTACGAAATCCAAATCTGGCTGCAACCACCTCCTTTCTTTACCGCATGCCTGCAAAAAAATGGCGTCCCTTCTGTAATCCTTCCATGGAATCGTACGCCATAATGAAAGATGTTGGCGGAGGGCGCTTGATCGCTACCGTGAAGACCACCTGATGATGCTGGCGGTGATGGCGTGAAAGGAGACGCAGAGAACACGTTTGTTGGGCTTGTGTAGCAGTCGACGGCGGAGGAACAGTGGTTCGAAGCAACGATTCAATTTTTACTATGGAAATTTGGTAGTCAACTATATTATTTGTAGAGTCAACTATAAAAAGTGGGTAGTCAACTATAGATTTTTCGATGTCAACTATAAATTTGTCGATGTCAACTATAAATTTTCATCTGTCAACTATAAATTCTTCTATGTCAACTATAAAACAGTAATAGTCAGCTATATTTTTTCATCACTTAACTATGTTTTTTCAGTTAAGAACGAGGTTAGGGTGTTTCTAAGTGGAATCTCCACAAGAAAAGCTTCATTTCAGGCGAAAAAATGACATATGGTAACCATACAATAGAAAATAAGACTGATTCTCAAAATGTAAAAAGAAGATGAAGAAGAAAGATAGAGTTATGTGGAACGAAGAGATTGAACGAAAGAAAAGAAAAAGAAATAGAAGAAAGAGAGGAGAGAGAGATGCATAGAACGTGCAATATCGGAAAAGGGGGAAGAGAGATGAAAAAAAAACGGAAAACATGAGAAAGAAATAGAAGAGAGAGATCCATGGAGAAAAATATGAAAATGAAGGGCATAATAAACATTAACTTAATATTAGGGGGTGATACAATTCAAGAAATATTATATGACCTTCTTTATGAATTGTCATTTTAAATTGGACCAAAACTCTATTATTTTATGTAATGAAGAGGTTACCCCTTATTTTTCCAGTATTTTATTTTAGGTCAATATGAGATTAATTTTTCGATAATTTTACAACGATGAACCAAATTGATCAATAATTAGATTATGAAGTCTTTTTATTAATTTAATGCTATTTAAATTTATTTATCTACTTATTTATTAAATCACTCACAAAATATTGATTTGTAACCAATTAATACTAGACAATGTAACCTGTAGATTCACGTGCAACACACGTCCTACTAACTAGAAATATATAAACGAAGCAAAAACTCAAAACTCAAAACACAAATTTATAAATCTCTCCATACAATTTCTATTTTGTAATTCTTATTTCATATTCTTTATCATATATTTACTTATTATAGAAGTATAAAAAAAAGAACTCTTAATTTTAAAGTTAGAATTTTTACTAACATAAGTTTTCCCAAAATTTTGAATACCTTTTGATTTTTTTTTATAAAAACATCTTACTATCGTAAAAAAAAACAATAAATAGATGGCCGATAAGACCAACCAACCACCCATTGTTTACCCGACAAAGTTGGTTGCCAACCATTACCCGACCAATAACTGTCGGGCCGGTAATAATGATGAGTGCATCTAATTTCAGTCGATTTGAGCATTGATTTGAAATTTCGTGGTTTGTTCTTCGTCTCCAAAAAATGGACCTGAAAGTGTCGAAGATTTCACAATTTTCGACATATTTTGTCGAACATTGTGAATAAATCGATACTTTTTGGTCGATTTGTGCGTAATTTCGAAAATTGGAATTATCACATTTCGACATGTTCCCGTCGAAAATGGTGGAAAAATCGACAGTAACATGTGGAAATTAGGCTGTGATTATTGTATTTTATTTTACTTCTTATTTTGTTTTTCCAATTTTTATTTGTTTGTTTTTTAAATTATGTATATTTATTTATTTGTGTGTTATTTTTGGGTTTTTGCAGTGGAAGAACTGCGTGAACCTCGTATACCCCGATTGTCTCGAACCGTAAGAAGATGAAGGAACTATCTAATAAGGGCAAGACAACCATGACCAAGACCAAGAAAAAGACAACGACCAAGACCAAGATCAAGAAAAAGACAACGACCAAGACCAAGAGCAATCCATCTATGCCGTTTAAGGCTCCGGGTAAGGTACACTTACGGGTCATTCATATAAATGGTGTAATAGTAGAATTGATTAACATAAATGGTGTGGTTTTTTTGTAATTTACAAAAGTGGTGTAAAAACTCCACTTGTAGAGGCGGCAACATAGGGAATTGTGCCAAAAGAAGTCAGGTATTTTTTTTTTGTTTGGTAGTGATTAACGGGTGAGATTGAGAGGAAAAAAATGAACGACTGAGATGACTGTGTAGTAAAAATCACGTGTTGTCGCACTCTGCAGAGGCGATTTCTGCAAAAGTAGAAACCACCTCTGCAAGAGGCGATTTCTGCAAAGGCTGCCACTTTAATTTTCTGCAAAGCAGGCTGCCACATTAATTCGGTCAACAATAATAGAGGAGGGGGTTGTGAGGTGGGGCCAACCCTTGCATTTAAATTGGCAAGTGAAGTGGAGGGGAGTTTGCTTTTACTTCCTCCTCTTCTTCTTCATTCTTCACAATTTTTCAACACAGGTATTCTGTAAACTCTTTTTTTTTCTTTAGCAAATTTTTTAATTTTTTGTTTATAAATAACGTTATTTAATTTTTTTAAAACATGTGGTTGTTATTATATTGTTATATTAATTTAATCTGTTTATTTATATATTTTCAGTTTTGTAACAGAAAATTATAAAATACAGGTATGTTTAGTTAGTTGTATAATTTTTCGTTTTTTAATTTGTTTTTGAAATATTGTACTAATTTTAATTTCTTTTGCAGAAGGTGAACGTAAAAATACGAAGGTATATTCTAATATGTTTAGTATATGTAATTTTTTCATTTTAATTTGTAAAAAATTGAATGTACTTTTTTTCGTGTTTTATTTGTTGAGTTATTTCATAGTGTGTGGGTTGAAGAAACGGACCAATTTAATGATGTTGTTTGCTTAATTTTAAGTTATACTTCAAATTTAATTAAATATGTATATAAATTTAATTTGTGAGTTGATTTATATATATATATATATATATATATATATATATATATATATATATATATATATATATATATATATATATATATATATATGTTAAATAAGTAAAATTGTTTCTATTTAATTAATTTTAATGAAATATTTGTAGTTAATTTTAGGTAATTTTACATTATAGTTCCATTTTTATAAAATTAGTTAGTGTTCAACTGTTTTTTTGGTTGTAGCATAATTGCTAAAATAACATATAATTGAGTAGTGTGTGTTTTCAAATTTTTTTGTGTGAATTTTTTTTCAACTTGTACTATTTTTTTTTTGTTAGATTGCAATTGAACGGGAGGATCGAGTTGTGTCCGAAGAACAAAGGGATTGTTTAACATCTAATCATATACTAATTTCAGGTATTTTTAAGTGCTTTTTAAAAATTTATGACATGTTATTCATTGCGTAAAATGTGGTATAGTATAATTATTAGTATAATATAATTATGTGGTTTGGGTTTTGGAACTGTATATAGTTAAAGAATTTTAATATTAATTGTTTGATAATAATTTTTTTAATTAATTATATTTGTTTACACCATAAAAAATAGGTGAATTTAATGGCACCTAATAAGAGCCGAGTCAAAGTAATCGTGTATATTGGGGGTAATATAATTCAAGATGATTGGTTGGTGGAATACGATTGTCCTCACAAAGCAATTTTTCGAATTAGAAGGGATACTTCTTTCCAACTACTATTATCGAACTTGTACGAACGATTCGAATAGACAATACTAGGTTCACTCTAAAAGTTCGGGGAAAACTTTTTCGCTTATATGGGGATACGGTTAAATTAATGCTGTGTGAAATTAAATACGGATCAAGATTTGGAAATGTTTCTTGATCCGGAAGAAGGGAATGATTCAATGGATATTTTTGTTCAAACCATTCCATTATCCAATAATGTACCGTCTCCACAATTAACTTTCGATCTGAATGAGCCATACAACATAGTCTCACAATTGAGTCCGGAAGTGGTTGCTGTCACGCAAAAGTTTTGGCCCTTACAAACTATTTGATTGACAATTCTGTCAACGATCAAAGTTCAGATGTACGTGTTGCTCAATTTACTCAAGCATTGGCATTTATGATATTTGGTGGGATTATGATTCCGGATAGCACCGAAAAGGCACTACCTTTGATGTATTTGAAGCCTTTTGAGGAAATCGATACAGTTCGTTCCTATAGTTGGGGTAGTGCCGCATTGGTGGTATTGTATCACGAGCTATGCAAGGCGACACTTCGAGGAGAGCGTAGGGATGTTATTGGATGTCCGATGCAGCTACTACAGTTGTGGGCATGGACCATAATTCGCCGTATAGCACCAATATCAAAACCGCTTAGAGATTACGATCCAATTACGGTACTTCAACTAAACGCGGATGATGTATTTCCAGTACCTCCATATGGTACACGGTAATACTCTAACTATAACTAATTCCATATAATTTCAAATCTTTCAATTAACTCTACACTTAATATATGCATTGTTTTAATATACGTACTTTGCATAACACATTGCAGTTGGTTGCATCCTTTGAGTTATGTTCACACCGCTAGTCATTTAGTTCGCATATATAGAACAATGCTTGATCACATATTGCCAAACCAGGTTCGTGAATTTGCTAATAATGTTGAAAATATTTTTTTTCAATATTGTTGATAATGTTGTTGATAATGATGTTGATCATATTCGCAAATGTCCTAATATTTTTTTATAGCTCATTTGGATTCCATATAACACCAGTGATGTTGAGTACCAAGAATTGGCTTCGGATTCGACGATTGTTTCATCATTACTTTGGATGTCTAGTTGTCAACTTATTTGTTATTCACGAAAGGAGATGCATCGTTCGGAGAGAGTATTACGACAGTTCGGGATGGTCCAGCCAATTCTGTCACATCCTACAGATGTTGTTATTTCCAACAAATTACATGATTTGACTCGTCAATGTCGATCGGGTCTGGATTGAAGCGAGTATTTGAGTACATATGTTCCTAAATGGCAACATAGATTTCAGACTGTCGTCCCATTTCAACCAATCAATGGACAAGATACAGAGGATGGTTATGAAGCATGGTATGATGAGCACACTCGTCGTTTTATATCACCGATTGAGGATTTGACGAGCATTGGTTTTCAGACTGGAGATCGGACAATTATGAATTTGGTGGCACGTAATTTTATGTCAATAATGCAATTACATACAACTACTCGATTTCTATAACTTATTTTATAATTTATTTCAGGCTACTCGACTAGCCTCAATGAACACCAATATGCCAGAAATGCAGCCTATGATCAATATGCTCAACAGGACCGAGATTCCTTCTACGGGTGTCTCGGATGGAGGAAGAATAAGAACTCACAACTGCACTCAAAGGTCTACAAGAAAAAGGAATGATTTCACTTCCCGAGATGAAGATGTGGCCGGTCCTTCCAAGTACCGAGATTATGCCGGTCCTTCCTCATATCGAGATGAGGCCGGCCCATCCACACTTCGAAATGAGCCCGGTACTTATCCCGGTTCTACTGATGATGTTTATATTCCAGCACCAGTAACTCCATACCAGCCTGTTATGAACATGTATTCAGGGAGTGAATTTTTGGATCTCAATTTAGGATATTACCAAGGTGACCAGCCTACATATAGGCATTTCAATGTTTCTCCCGTTCCCTATCACCTCCAATCACCTCAAAATCATTCTATCGAGAACTATGTTGCCACGCTATTGAAGATGATATTGCGCAAGAACCAGTGGGTAGAGTGAGTAGAAACTGGCGTCCGTCTAGATGTGGGACCGATGGACATCTCGAACGTCATTGATGCTCTTTTTTTTAGTAGTTGACATTGTGTATTTGATATATATGGATTCTTACATTTATGTAATTTTTATTTAATTATGTATGACGTTAAATTTTAAATTCTCAATTTGGAAAAGAAAAAAATAATAATATTATATATGTATGTATATATATATATATATATATATATATATATATATATATATATATATATTGATTAAAAAAAAAATCACATCTCCTAGAGGCGATTTCTGCCTTGTCAGACTTTTGGCCTGAAATCGCCTCTACAAGTGGAGTTTTACACCACTTTTGTGAATTACAAAAAAACCATACCATTTCTGTTAATCAGTTCTACTATTACACCATTTATATAAATGACCCGTACACTTACACAGTCCGGAGAGGGTTCTTCCTCAACGAATCCGCTGCCGGCTCTACCTGTCCCATCGACTGTTGAAGTCGGTAATTCGAGCAACCAACCGGTCCGAGGCTCTGAGATATTGGAGTTGTACATAAAATTTGATAAGCATGTTGCTTATCATATTGTGATGGAGGTCCAGAGCGCTCGGAGTGCGGCGCCAAATTTCGATTTCGGAATCACACGAAGACGTTGAATGGCTGGGCGCCGACGCCGTTTATTATGGAGGCCATATAGAGAGCTCAATTGATGTCAGTTGTACACGCCTCGTACAACACTATGGACGACCATCTACTTAGATCCTTCATAGAGAGATGGCAGCCAGCTACCAACACGTTCCATTTACCTGTTGGAGAGATGACCATCATTGATGATGTGAGCACATTGGTCGGTTTGCCGGTTTTTTGACGTACTGTATCTTGCGAACGTTTGACATGTGATTCCAATACGCAAGCCAGTAATTTGATGCTCGAATTGCTAGGTGAGTACCCGGAAGATGTGGATAAGAGGAAAGTATTGAAGTTGGAATAGTTGAAGGCCAAATTTAGTAAGGTGACCAGAAGAGACAGTGCGAAGAAGATGATATACGCCTTTTGGGCGTATTTGTTATTTTTGTTGGGGTCTACTATATTGTGCGACAAGACCGGCAACATGGTAAGGGTTCTCGTCGCTGATTTGGATCAGATCAGCGAGTATACTTGGGGCACTACATGTCTTTGCCGGTTGAACGATGAACTATCGTCAGCCTCACAAAATTCAACGAACTCGATGGCTTCCTGGCTGACGCTCTTCCAATCATGGATTTACGAGCACTTTCCGTATTTGGCGGGTGACACATTAAAGACGGAGTTCGAGGGGCCATTAGCCAGCCGATGGGAGCCTCAGTCAAAGACAACTTCGATGCCTGAACGAGCCATATACTTATGATCTCGATTAGATGATATGATACCCGATCAAGTAAAATACAAGTTTAGTAATTTGTTACTACTACTTGAGTAGGTTTCTAAATTGTTTTTTAAATTATTTTATTAGGTTATATGGTCACCATACGCGGCTTTTCGTGATCGTTTCCCGTTGCCCGTTTCTGTTTGGTTAAAGTGGGATGATATGCTGCGTGGACCACTTCGAGGCATATCATCTGGGTAGAGTGTTGAGGCAGTTCAACCGGATCCAGATTATTCCATGGCTTATACACATGTCAAAGGCAATGTACAAAGCTCTGGTTAACAAAGGGCGACCAGTCCAAAACTCGGTATTTGTCGCGTATGGCAAACGATTCTCCGATCAGTTGGAGGAGTATTGTTTGGATGAGAAGTCGAGGTCCGTTGAAGTTAAACTCGAGGAGGGGGACACTTCGCCAGACTACATAAATTGGTTCCGGTCGCGATGCATATTACAACTCACCAGGCATCGATCCCATCCACATCGACCACGTGAAGCTCGTCCCAAGGGGGGGGGGGGGGGGGGGGGGGGGGGGGGGGAGGGGTCCTGATAGGGAGATCCAACTTTTGCAAACTCTGGAGTTGGTGAAGGGGACACTTACCGAGGTACGGACTTGCGCCATCCGACGCCCATACAGTTATGTGGTGGACACTAAATAACATCGCCAGATTGATCGAGCCGGATGACCCACCACCACCTCCTCCTAGCACGTCGGATGCCCCAATTGCTCACAACGATTTGCATGGTTCTAACGGTTTCTTCGCCATAGTGCATGTTCATGTAAATTGAAAAATTAGCAGTCAAATCTCGTAGCATGTCATCTCGTACTCGACCACATTCATCTTTCCCAAATCCCATCATTGAGGCAACTGCTCTAATTCCACAATGGCCATCCTGAACCAACATTGATGATTTCTCGGACATGGATACGAAACCGTGGATGGATCGTCTCAATATACTTATTCTTACTGATCAAACCTGGCGGCAATTCTAGATCTAACTCTTCAACCAATGATTTGAACGACCCTTGCGTCGGTATATTGCTCTTCTCTAACCAACGTTGACTTTTCAACCAATGTTGACTTTTTAACAAATGGTTTGAACCAATGTTGATTCTTTGCATTGACGTCGCCAAATTGAAAGAGCTTCTGGTATTCTAATATTTCTTCATCAATGGTTGGTAGAATAACTTCGTCTGTGGTCACGACGGGCTCCATACTTATGTGTTTCCAGTACGAGCCTATTAACTCAAGTGGGATAGAACATTTGTTTACAACAATATACTCATGAAGCTCATGGCAGCATGGTAGACCGTGGGTTGTTCGGATGGCGCAACTACAACACATATCACTCGGTTGCAACTGTTTCGCCTAGTCTACCTCAACTTTCAGTTGTTGCAGAGTGAATTTTGAGATATATTCACGAAGCTCATTGTATATTAACGTTTTGAAAGTGTGTAGGTAAGTATTTTTAGTTACTTTAAAAGAAGCTTTGATATCATCGTGTTGAAAGAGAATTCGGTTGTGGACTTTCGCATGTAAATCCACAAAGGTGCTAGTTGAATTAGCACATCCCTTTTTCATTCATTCGTGTGCCCTCTCCACCCGCCTAGAAGTGTACGTTCACATTTATTTGTCCACATAGATGCAATTCTCTCCTTCTACGGATCCAACAATTAAGTAGCTACGTATGCTATAGCCGCTGGATAACTAACAATTATTCTTTTCATTGACTCCCAATCCTCATTGAACTCATCTATGATATTTCATTCAATAAGAGCCGAAAAAGCCGACTGAAACTACTTCCACTTGGAATTGTCCTTTGTGAACATTTTCTTACAATTGGCCAATATATTCTTGTTCATATGTCACCGACACAACAAATGATGACTCGATGGATACACATTGGTTGCTGCCTTTATTAAAGTAAAATTTCGATATGTTACAATGCAATTAGACCGATGACAATTTCTCATGGCCTCCACCAAACAACGCGACGCCCATTCGAAATTTTCCGTCTTTTCGTGACCCAAGTATGCAAAACAATGGAGAACGCCAAGTTGGTACACGTAAAACCCATATTCTCAAGAAACGGGAGTCCGTAACGATTGGTTTTGTACGTGCACTCCATGACGAATATGTACGGATAGGACTGTGCCAACTTAATGCATTTCGGGTGGATCCACATCAAGTCGGTAATCTCATTAAGCTCGTTCGATTTATGGTACGAGAGGCATTCATCTTCTTTCAACTTGGCGAACAATAGTTTCAATTGAGATATCCCAGATAATTCGTTGAAATTTATCTGCTGGATAACATTGTAAACTGTCTTCATATGAGTTACTTTGGACGGGTCATTTTCTTCAATAGTCTTAGAATTTCCATTGGTTTCACCATTGCTTTCCTCAAAGTTTGAACAAGTGATGTCTCTTTCTTTGATAATCTTCTGGCATAAGAGTGTACTTGCAAGTTTCCAAACAAGTTGTGGTTGTGAATACCACTGTGAATAGTCAATTCCCACTCAACAATTTCATCTTCCTTGCCTTCTTTTGTCCCTTTCAATTTAAACGGACAATTGCATTTCTTAGAACTGGTGCTCCTTTTTCCCGGTCTTTGACCATCTTCACCAGGCACCTTCCTGCCAGCATAAAGGCCCCCATGCTCACAACCAACAATCACATATGGTCTCATACGTCTTTTCTCCCCGTCATTCGAACCCGCGATCATCATTACCATTCTCATTTGTTTAGATACTCACGAACCCATTCCAATAAAGCTATATATTCTTTCAACAACATAATACACATCGATAAGCATGGTGAGAGAAGGACTTGAGTTATTGTGAAGAATACATGTAAAGACCATTTATTTATTTGTTAACTTTTTTTTTTTTTTTTCACGATGGCTTGTATTTCTTATTCTTCCTTTCGATGATCATGAGTGCAAACTTGGATGCATGTTCACAAGCTTTTAAATGTTAGAGCAGTATAACATTCTTCCTATTCTTCCCAACAAAATAAGGCATGTGGCCTTGATTTATTTTGCATCAGGTTTTTTCTTGTTTTGCAATGAGTTTTCGTTGTATGATAATTCGTTTCAATTATTGTGATGTCATAAAATTATTTGGTGGAATGTAATCGTTGACAAAATTGAAAAAATAAATAAATTATCATATGTAAAATATAATCGGAAATACATTATGATCATGAAGAATTGAAGACAATGCCCCTGTAATACTTATGCTTATGATTTTTATTTTTTATTTTTTTAGAACCTGTTTACAAAATTTTCATCCTTATGCCCCTGGAAATGTAATTATCTGAAAATAAAGAGCCTAATCTTATATATAAAAGAAAAAAAGGCTGGACAACCCTAAAAAACTCTAATGGTGTAAGGGTGGAAATGTACTTATCTGAAAATATAGAGGCTAATTATATAATTACAATAAACCTGTAACAAAATCTCGTTTAGTCACGTCAATTTAATCTCAAATCTTCACCATTAAGTCGGATCTTTTTTCTCTCTCTCTCTCTCCCTTATTTCTTTTCCTCTTATTTTCCTCCATTGACAGCTCTTCTCTCTTAGTTTCTTTTCCTCTTCTTTTCCTCCATTGACAGCTCTTCTCTCTTAGGTTTCGGACTTCATTTTATGTTCATTTCTCTCTCTCTCTCTCCCTTATTTCTTTTCCTCCATTTTTACAGAATGTCTCGACTTCTTGTTCTGTAAGTGTGTGATTCGTATGTAGTGATGACTGTTGTTGACTTTCTGTGTTGTTCAATGGTATGTCTATTTGTTAAATAAAAGTTCTTTTATCTCTTACGATTTTTATTTATTTTTGACATACACATTCCTTTGGTAGTTCAATATACCTATTTTGGTAGAATTATTTCTCCAAATAGAAATAATTTATATTTTCGAAAAAATATTATAACTATTTATATTAAATTATTATTTTTTTCATATGTTTAAGTTTTTAATATATTCTTGTTCATATGTCACCGACACAACAAATGATGATTCGATAGATACACATTGGCTGCTGCCTTTATTAAAGTAAAATTTCGATATGTTACAATGCAATTAGACCGATGACAATTTCTCATGGCCTCCACCAAACAACGCGACGCCCATTCGAAATTTTCCGTCTTTTCGTGACCCAAGTATGCAAAACAATGGAGAACGCCAAGTTGGTACACGTAAAACCCATAATCTCAAGAAACGGGAGTCCGTAACGATTGGTTTTGTACGTGCACTCCATGACGAATATGTACGGATACGACTGTGCCAACTTAATGCATTTCGGGTGGATCCACATCAAGTCGGTAATCTCATTAAGCTCGTTCGATTTATGGTACGAGAGGCATTCATCTTCTTTCAACTTGGCGAACAATAGTTTCAATTGAGATATCCCAGATAATTCGTTGAAATTTATCTGCTGGATAACATTGTAAACTGTCTTCATATGAGTTACTTTGGACGGGTCATTTTCTTCAATAGTCTTAGAATTTCCATTGGTTTCACCATTGCTTTCCTCAAAGTTTGAACAAGTGATGTCTCTTTCTTTGATAATCTTCTGGCATAAGAGTGTACTTGCAAGTTTCCAAACAAGTTGTGGTTGTGAATACCACTGTGAATAGTCAATTCCCACTCAACAATTTCATCTTCCTTGCCTTCTTTTGTCCCTTTCAATTTAAACGGACAATTGCATTTCTTAGAACTGGTGCTCCTTTTTCCCGGTCTTTGACCATCTTCACCAGGCACCTTCCTGCCAGCATAAAGGCCCCCATGCTCACAACCAACAATCACATATGGTCTCATACGTCTTTTCTCCCCGTCATTCGAACCCGCGATCATCATTACCATTCTCATTTGTTTAGATACTCACGAACCCATTCCAATAAAGCTATATATTCTTTCAACAACATAATACACATCGATAAGCATGGTGAGAGAAGGACTTGAGTTATTGTGAAGAATACATGTAAAGACCATTTATTTATTTGTTAACTTTTTTTTTTTTTCACGATGGCTTGTATTTCTTATTCTTCCTTTCGATGATCATGAGTGCAAACTTGGATGCATGTTCACAAGCTTTTAAATGTTAGAGCAGTATAACATTCTTCCTATTCTTCCCAACAAAATAAGGCATGTGGCCTTGATTTATTTTGCATCAGGTTTTTTCTTGTTTTGCAATGAGTTTTCGTTGTATGATAATTCGTTTCAATTATTGTGATGTCATAAAATTATTTGGTGGAATGTAATCGTTGACAAAATTGAAAAAATAAATAAATTATCATATGTAAAATATAATCGGAAATACATTATGATCATGAAGAATTGAAGACAATGCCCCTGTAATACTTATGCTTATGATTTTTATTTTTTATTTTTTTAGAACCTGTTTACAAAATTTTCATCCTTATGCCCCTGGAAATGTAATTATCTGAAAATAAAGAGCCTAATCTTATATATAAAAGAAAAAAAGGCTGGACAACCCTAAAAAACTCTAATGGTGTAAGGGTGGAAATGTACTTATCTGAAAATATAGAGGCTAATTATATAATTACAATAAACCTGTAACAAAATCTTGTCTAGTCACGTCAATTTAATCTCAAATCTTCACCATTAAGTCGGATATTTTTTCTCTCTCTCTCTCTCCCTTATTTCTTTTCCTCTTATTTTCCTCCATTGACAGCTCTTCTCTCTTAGTTTCTTTTCCTCTTCTTTTCCTCCATTGACAGCTCTTCTCTCTTAGGTTTCGGACTTCATTTTATGTTCATTTCTCTCTCTCTCTCTCTCCCTTATTTCTTTTCCTCCATTTTTACAGAATGTCTCGACTTCTTGTTCTGTAAGTGTGTGATTCGTATGTAGTGATGACTGTTGTTGACTTTCTGTGTTGTTCAATGGTATGTCTATTTGTTAAATAAAAGTTCTTTTATCTCTTACGATTTTTATTTATTTTTGACATACACATTCATTTGGTAGTTCAATATACCTATTTTGGTAGAATTATTTCTCCAAATAGAAATAATTTATATTTTCGAAAAAATATTATAACTATTTATATTAAATTATTATTTTTTTCATATGTTTTAGTTTTTTATATATTCTTGTTCATATGTCACCGACACAACAAATGATGACTCGATGGATACACATTGGCTGCTGCCTTTATTAAAGTAAAATTTCGATATGTTACAATGCAATTAGACCGATGACAATTTCTCATGGCCTCCACCAAACAACCCGACGCCCATTCGAAATTTTCCGTCTTTTCGTGACCCAAGTATGCAAAACAATGGAGAACGCCAAGTTGGTACACGTAAAACCCATAATCTCAAGAAACGGGAGTCCGTAACGATTGGTTTTGTACGTGCACTCCATGACGAATATGTACGGATACGACTGTGCCAACTTAATGCATTTCGGGTGGATCCACATCAAGTCGGTAATCTCATTAAGCTCGTTCGATTTATGGTACGAGAGGCATTCATCTTCTTTCAACTTGGCGAACAATAGTTTCAATTGAGATATCCCAGATAATTCGTTGAAATTTATCTGCTGGATAACATTGTAAACTGTCTTCATATGAGTTACTTTGGACGGGTCATTTTCTTCAATAGTCTTAGAATTTCCATTGGTTTCACCATTGCTTTCCTCAAAGTTTGAACAAGTGATGTCTCTTTCTTTGATAATCTTCTGGCATAAGAGTGTACTTGCAAGTTTCCAAACAAGTTGTGGTTGTGAATACCACTGTGAATAGTCAATTCCCACTCAACAATTTCATCTTCCTTGCCTTCTTTTGTCCCTTTCAATTTAAACGGACAATTGCATTTCTTAGAACTGGTGCTCCTTTTTCCCGGTCTTTGACCATCTTCACCGGGGACCTTCCTTCCAGCATAAAGGCTCCCATGCTCACAACCAACAATCACATATGGTCTCATACGTCTTTTCTCCCCGTCATTCGAACCCGCGATCATCATTACCATTCTCATTTGTTTAGATACTCACGAATCCATTCCAATAAAGCTTCTTTTGTTGGGAATATTTCTGACGTGGTAAACGCATGTGTGTGTGTTTTACAATTTTACTTAAGATCTCCACTTTTGTCTAGATCGATTGCATATCTATTATTATTATTTTATTCGACATATATGCGTCGAAAGACACACATTTTCGACTGTGTCGAAAGACACACATTTTCGACTGTGTCGAAAATGGATGGCGGCTTTAAAAAAAACATTCAAAATCGACTTTTAAGAAAACAATAATTTTTTTGGACAAAATAATGAAAAACACAATTACATGAAGAAAAAAAGTTGAAATAGAAATTGTCAAATATACTTTAATATACAAATATACATATATAGTAAGTGAAGGGTAAAATTGTCAAAAAAGTGCAGGATCTTCTTTTTTTTTGGTAAGTGACTAGGAATAAATAAAAGTCAATTCGCCATATTAGGCATTAGCACATAAAAAGGGACTAAAAACGGAGGGGCCATTTTAATATATTTTATAATTCACGGGTAGTTTGGGACAAACCCCATAGTCGAGGAGTGCAAAACCCTACTATGGAGAAATTTTAGAAACTATATGGGCTCTTTTGGATTGGATGATGGGATTGTAAAATCAATATTGATTAGAGATTATTGCACTGTTCACTACTATTTAGTATCATAAAATACTCTTTTGGTTTGTAGGATTATTAATACTTGATAGTTTAATTTTTTCATTTGGTTTGAATGATTGTTATTGATTTCACATGTATTAACATATAAGCAATTGGTCAATATTTCTTTCCTTGACCAAACATATTCACGGTGTAAAGACCGCAATAATTCCAATTCTCAAAACAAGCATTAACAAAAAAAAAAAAAATCCAACTAAACCAAATCGATCGGCATCTCACGTCGGCCAAAACCCCCAAATCTCTGCAACATGATCTGGAGAAATACTAATCTGAATTAACATCAGAACAACCCATTCCAAAACCGAGTCGTCTCTCGCATAATGAGCAACAATAGGCGTTTTCGTGCAGACGGGTATGAGTTCGAAGATGGCAATCGAAGCCATCCACCCATTTGTCGTTGCGCAAACATCTTGAACTCCGTTAAACCCGAGGCACCGTTTTGTTACCCCCAAAACGAGACGTAAGTTCCATTGTTTTTGCAATACTGTATTTGGGTTGGATCTGAAATTATAGTTTTTATCATGTTTTTACAATTTTCTACAATTTTTTAGGGTTATATTAATAAAATATGTCAAAAAATATTCTGTTTACGTTTTAATGGATTTTTGTTAGGGTAATCGATGCAAGTTCTATGAGTGGTGTGATCAGGAAATATGCGACCGAAGTAAGAGGATAATTCCAGGTTTGTTAAGAAAATTTAACCTTTTAGAATCACAACTTGAAGCCATTAAGAATAAGGAAAAAATACAAATTAGCTTGCATTGTATGTCTAGCATGTGTTTTGGTTATGTTGCTTGATCCCCTATATGTTTCAATTGCCATTGTAGGATTTGTTTGTTTCTTGAGAATTATTGATCACTTTATGTAAGTACTACATGTATGCATACAATAGTATATGTGGAGTTTTTTTTTTTTTAAGAACTTGAACCTGTATTGATCTATTGAACGGAAGTAAAGTTTAGCTTCGTGTTTTGAATGACCATATTTTGTTATGTTGTTAAATATTATGTTTATATAGTACACATTATATGATAATTTGCTAAGACTAATTGAGAAATCCGTAGGGAGATAGTGGAGTACCATACTACCATTACATAACAAGAATACACTTAGTAAAGTTCTACCATACGTTGGCACTAGACATAGGGAAAACTCGATGAATTACATCGTACATGTGCCAATTAGGGAGAAAAAAGGGGGCACTCCATTCATATAAGTAGCGAATATAGGAATTTAAGGATCTATTGTCATTGTCTTCGTCCAAAGCATGCCCGTAAATATCATGACGATATCCGTCGGGGTAGATAACGTCCAATGGTAGAGATTCCTCATTAAATTCGGGAGGCTCATACATGTCATCCTCATTACGATTGGGTACTAGAATGAAGTTTTGAACTTGTTCCGGTTCCTCG
The DNA here is from genome assembly GCF_056151865.1 of Erythranthe guttata. NCBI lineage: Eukaryota > Viridiplantae > Streptophyta > Magnoliopsida > Lamiales > Phrymaceae > Erythranthe > Erythranthe guttata. The sequence goes on from NC_142540.1 coordinate 7,229,214, forward strand.
TTCATTCTGTCCTCGTCGTATCTAGTTCCATAGGTAGATGTGGGCCGAATCGGGGAACTTCTCCGAAATTGATTTGTGATGCTCGCTTCTCCTCAAATATCTTGACACAAATGTCGTAGTAAGGGAACCCGAATCTCTTAAAACCTCTCTCTATCGTAGTCTCCTTGAGAAACATATGAAGATCCGATGTTTAGTATTAAAATACAAAGTATATAGTTTGAAAAAATTAAAACATTTGTGGGGTCGATAGCAACATGCATACCCAACGTGGGGAATGGATGCGAGTGGGCTCAACCGTGATCCGGTTCCTTTGTTGTAATTTAGCCTCGGTTTGTTGATGTATTTGAGGAAATCAACAAATCGGTTGCGTATAATTTGGTATCGGTTTTTTATCGTCAATAATGGAGTGTCCAACTCGTAGTATTGATTGAATATCCGTGCCGTCTCCACCACCATGGTATCGAAAACTTCCCCTTCGGCCAAGGATGCAAAGGGTGTGCATAACCGATCGAGTTCCGCCATGAGGAAGTCATCATACTCGGTCGGCCAATCCTCCTTGTTCAAAATAGAGTTGAGAAATTGAGTCCTCGTCATAGACATTTTTAATGTAGCACCTGCAAAATTAAACAACAATATTACCAAAAAAGTAAACTGTGGTAAATTTAATAAAAGATGAGTAACCTCTTCAATTTCCAACAAATTGCTTTATTTTGTGCTTCTTCTTGTTGTTTTGCCTTTAAACGTGTAATTTGTGAGAATTCCTTTGCATACATGACCTCATTTATAGTAAAAAAAAAAAGAAGCAAAGTAGTTCGATTGAGTTAAATGCTTTCAAGTGTGAATTTAATTATTTATGGTATGAGTTAACATTTTTTGGTCCTTGAGCTAGAAATGAATGTTGTAAATTTATTGTAATGACTTATTTAAGGCATCAATACACACACGTATATTTTACAGAGGCATTAATACACACACATATATTTTACAGAAGCCATGTAACGACCATCGAGAATCATCTGAACCATGACAGCTTTGTTTCGTCATTCAAACCATGGAATATGTCAACTAGTTCTTTGTTCGTCGTGCAAATGTGTTTGGTCACATTTAGTTTGTCTTCCACGCTTAAATTCGGAATCGGGCCAAGCGCGTCGAACACACTCTTCCTCAACGTAGCCGCATCATGCTCAAACCCCAAACGTTTCACCATTTCACCCAACCTTACCTCAGTTTTGTCAAAGAAATTCCCAATCATCCCCATTAACTCTCGGTCCAATGAATCTTGTCGGGGTCGTTTCTTACCCTTCATCTTCTTTGTTTGGTTGGATGTAGACCCCGCATGCCAAGATGACATTTTGTCGGAGGCATCATCGTTGTTATCATTGTAGTTAACATCCTGCACATATTCACCACCCATGGAAACATGAACGTTATTGTTGTCATTAGTCAATAAGTCGTTCACTACATCCGCGAACACATCCGCGTTTTCTCCTGTGGCACGGTCTTTGCCAAATAATGAGCTAGTGCTTATAGTACGGCCAAGATTTGTAATGCATTGTACGTGCTTGGGCATTGACAAAAAATGAACCACGATGAAAATCCAAAACAAAAAAGTAGATTTAGTATGGTGTTTCCCTAAATTATTTTCAGTATTGTTTTAAATTACGACTAACATAATTAAAAATTAATATCTTACCTTAACATATTTGTTCCATACTTGATTATTTTACCTTAACATATTTGTTCCATACTTGATCATCGGCAACATCGATTGTGTTGCTAGCATCATTCCATCCAAACCCGGAACGCGACATCATTGTGCTTAATGAGCCGTACATTTTTTCCACACATGGATTTTGCTATTAATGAACGGAACCTCCTTGAGATCGGTCCCGGGGAATGTTTGATTCATGTGGAATTCGAGGACCCCAAGATATCCAGTTTTGAATCCGTTGTCGCATTTCCAACCACTAGTGACTATCTCTTTTAATGCAACAAGTAAACAATGTTCTTCCGGAAAGGTCCAAGTGCGCCGTGTGTTTGTGGTACGACCCTTTGTGTTTTGGGATTTCTGTGAAAATATAATTCCATCCATATTGGTGGCATGTAATAAATATTGTATATGAAAATTATTATTTATTGGCCATTAAGACTCAAATCATAATAATAACACATTTGATTTATAACATACAATACATTCATTAGCTACTAAAAATTAAAAGAGTCTATAAATACAACTATTATATCATAAAATTGGAAAAAAAATCTATGTTATACACTCATCGAGATGCCAACCAATGATGATACATGTTCAACGCCAAAGTATCTCTCTAGTCAGTCCAATGTTGCGAGGCCTCCACGTTCTCAATGACTTGATCTTCTTGATACTCGTGGTTATTTCTCGTTTGCAAAACAACCTTATCTTCCTTGGGATCGCAATCATTATTAGTACGTATAAAGTTGTGAAGATGACAACACGCCATTATAATACGGTTTTGTTGTTTGATTGGATAATACACCGCACTCCTAAGTATGCCCCATCTTGATTTTAGTAGCTCAAATGACCGCTCGATTATATTATGAGCTTTTGCATGTTTTAAATTGAAAAATTCTTTGTGATTTTGAGGGACATTGGCTGAAGTTTCAAAGTCTTGAAGATGGTATCTAAGACCCCTATACTGGGCCAAAAACCCATCCCCATTGGTATACCCACAATCGACCAAGTAGTATTTCCCTGGCACGGTGGTATATTAAGATGGTTGTTAATGATTAGTTAAGAAGGACAATTAATGAGGAACAAATTATACGCAATTAGGGAAGGTAATATAGTCATACCGATAGGTACTTTTAAACCGTTTTACCTCGTAACCGCGTTGCGAAGAATCCGACTATCGGTGGCTGATCCTTCCCAACCCGTTAAAAGGAAAATAAAATTCATGTTCGTATCGCAAACTGCGATGACATTGATTGAAACATCTCCCTTTCTATTTCTATAGCGAGGTTTGTCAGCCTTTGCAACTCTAGCAGCTACGTATGTTCCGTCTAAAGCACCTAAGACACCCTATTCAATGAATGTGAAATGAAATTGGGGTTGAATGGTAGATTTATTAATTATTGAACAAATGGCCAAAAGTATCCATATTCATGCGTAGATTATTTCTACAGGTGTTGTCTTGCGTACTTATTAAAAACCTCAGATTTTGAAGTTGGGTTTTGACTTTATTTTTCAAACTGTACCTAGTGGGGCCATTTGAAGTATATCCTAACCGACGATGTCTAATTGAAGCCCAAATTTTTATGAACATAATTAAAAACATTTTTATGTCAAACAAAATTTCAGTTAGCACAGCAGCAATTTCTTCATCTTTGTACGGCATGTTCGTAAATCACAAATTACAATAAAATGGGAGCCAATATTACAACAAACATACTTCATATTATAACAAATAAAACAACCCACGGTAAATTCACATAAATAGAGATGAAATTTTATGTATTTACATGCTCATCCTATAATAAACGCAAAAATAAGATTCAGGAATTAATTGCTAATTAACAAAATAAAGCAGACATTATTGATTTAACAAAATTATTAACCATTTTTCTTTATGGTAACAACACAAGGTTTGCTTCCAATATATAACAATGAAAAATATAAAATATGTATCACATAAATTATGTTCATCAATTTTCCATTTGCGAACCAGGAAAAAATAACTATTGTAATACGCAACAAAATTGTTGTATAAAATTTGCAGTTATAAAATCGAAAATAAACATTTAAGGCTCCAAACACCTAGGTTGCCAACAATGTAACTCTACCCACACAGGGGAAAACATTAATTGGAAAGAAGAGATTAACCTGGTAAGATTTAAGGATTGGGTTGTCGACGGAAAACACAAACCCAAGCGAGCTTTGTATTGATGTAATTGTGGAACGCCGGACGAAAATCCCCTACACCCAAAGCGACCTCTCGATAGTTTTCTACTGCGTGATGACAAAAACCCACAAAGTTTGAAGACGATGTGTATGCCAAATTGAATTTCCAGAAATTTCTTGTACGGAGAGGTAAGAATCAGGTGATGTTGCTGCTAGGGTTTCAATCCCATTTTTCAAGTCTGAAATTGGGATACTTTTGCTTAAATAGATACTTTTTCTTGTAATTTCTGTGAAAGATGAGGGGTTTTTGGTATTTTCCTAACATTGATAAATTTGTGATTAAATTATCACACCTATTCAAGTGGGATAAGTTATCACCCATTTGGGTGATTGGATACCGGGCCTATAGTCAATATCGGGTTTTTGTCCATTGTACCAAACGTTGGATTAGGGGTGACTAATCTGCCAATCACCCCTTATCACACCAACCAAAAGGTCCCTATATATACAAGATGCATTTACATTGGAGAATGGATATAATGAAGAATCTTGGCTCTAACTTCGCGACAAAGATAGAAATGTCTTGAATATATGGCCAAATTAGGGATGATGAGCTTTGCTTCAATGGTTGTCCGATTTTTCTAATTCTCTCACATTTCCAGACTGCCATGCTTTTCAGATTCAAGCTATAATGTCATAAGAAATCCACGTCAATTATGGCCATCTGCCCTGTTAATTTAATTCATGGAAAATACTGATCTAAAATTTCAAGATATATATACCTAGTTTTGGACGAATTGTTCTTTATGCTGGAAACACGAAAATAATTAGGAAAATTAATTTGTTTCTGTGTATTTTAGTATTTTACAGGGAAATCAGATGTTGCACCTGGTTATGTGCACTGGTTGTATTTGAATCGTAAATTTATACATAATAACACATATACCCATGTGTTTGTGTGCTTAGTGGTAGTTATTTAATCAAATTTACAATTCAAATCAAATATACAGTTCAAATCCACCTGGTGTGAATAAGCAGGTGTAGCATCTAACTCCCCGAATTTTACGTGTTTGCCACTTTTAATCAGTTTATAAAGAAGGGATTGTGACTGCGGAATTTTCGGGTGGTAGATATTTTTTAAAAATGTTATTAGGACTGTTGTTATCATCTTCTCCGATTTCGAAACTTGATACGTCTGTTTCTATTGATGGAAAACATAGTGCTTCGTGCTAGATAATATGTGCGAAACATAAGGCAAATTTAGAAAATGGGAAGAAAAAGCCGAAAAAGGAGGAAAGTTAAGCCAGCGATCTTCATGTATATAGGCAATCAGAATTAGTCCCCAAACTTCTTTTCGGGGAAAAAAAAAATACAATTTCAGTTGAGAAGTTCGTGCACTCCTTCAAAATCTACAAATTCGTCATTATATTCGTGTAGTAGATAGTTGCCTTGTGCATTCTGAGGAAACACGTCGACGTTCATTTGAGTACTCGAAGAAGCCGTTCCCATTTCCGGTGCCGAAGAATCTTCTATACCAATCTTTTTAAACTCATAATTCTCGACATCGATATACACTACCTCGTTTGAATTGCCACCATAGATATTGTTGCTACTCTCGATATTCACGTTCTTGTTTTGATCTGCTAATGCCGTATGAGCCACGACTCGTGGTTGTAAATCGAATAATGGAGTTGCAAACGACGTGGTCTGAGCTGGTGTCGCTGTCACCGCATAGGGATTACTAAGCTGCCTTTTGCAGTTGGTGGGTCCCGCGTAGTTTGAGGCTGTTGCGTTACCTAATACGTTGTTGCCAGCAAAATAAGGAGCTGAGGGTGCTGCTGCAGGTGATTGCTGCCGCTCGAGTTGCTGACTGGACTTTTTCCCGGATGACGATACATTGGAACCAAGACAACGATACTTGGCTATACTTTCTGAAAGATAATAAATACGATCAGCTACATTTCCATCTCTCCGACTCTCTCTCTCTCTGGGCTAGACTATAGGCAGATTACGACGTTGTTACAGCAGAATTAAGTTTGAATAAACGTACCTTTTGGGGCGAGCCCGTTTTCTTGGCTATAATCAATCAAGCCATGCATAATATTGAGCACTTCCGATATCTGTTATTCAGTTACAGAAAAAACCAAATTAGTGAACCGCTACCGTAATCATGTTTAAGCCTTTTACGACAACATGTTAGATTTCAATTTAAAGAAATTCAAGTGGGGTATATGAGTAGGAAAAGATAACATATTCCGTACATCATGGGAAGATGAAAGTGAGCAAGCTATTAGATTGGAGTACGATTCTCCGACATGATGTTTTTTTTAAGACTCCAAAAATTAAAATGAAGAATTTACTCGCTATGTTGACGTCAATTATGTGCGTGCAGGCTAATTAAAAATTGTATTTCCAATTAGAATGCTTATGCACGCGGTAAAAATCCTAGTTTGAAATTTTGTCGTGCTAGAGCATTTCGTGAATGATTATATGCTTATATTAGGTTCTCCAGTTCGGCTTTTTCCTATAGTATTATCATTCTCAACTTCTAAAGACTATCGTTCCTACATTTTCCTGGGAACATAAGAAGGCAAACGTACGGTTGATCTCAGGCGATAATCATTCACAGTGAGTGTCGGCTAAATCTTTTACTTCCTTCTCGTGATAATTGATTATCTATAGTTATTCTCGCTCGATTTCATTTCTGATCAATGGAACACTTAAAGTCTATCCTATAAATGACATGTTGCTAAATGTTTATCATTCAAGAATCACACTCGATCGAATTTCATTTTCCATATTAATGTAGACCTAGTTATCAGCCAACCATAGTACCCTCTCATCTCGTAACACGTACAATTGGTTCCTTTTTCTCCAATATGTGAAGTCTTCAACCTTAGTCGTTTTGAGGTTGCGATAGTCGATCACTAAATGAATCTCCCCGTCAACGTTTCTAGCTTGAAATGCATACATAAATGCATACAAACTACATTTGTGTATGATCCTCCTCCTCCACTATTCAAAAGAAAAATACTTCAAAGAAGTCAACTAGTTATACTTAATTTACGACATTAAAATCATTTGTAACATAGATTCCATTTCATATATGTGATTACATAGGTACGTATACGAGTCGTGATTCGATTGGGTCATTTCGAAAACACTGAGCTTGACACCATTTATGGTCTCAAAATCTATTATGCAGGGTGTTTCCGAGTTTGACTCAATACCTATTACCATCCGCAATTAGGAAAGTCGCAACCATCCCGAACTTTTTAAAACCTTTAGTTAGCATACATAGCTCAATAAGATCATATATGCTCGTAAAGATTACTATCTAGAATAGATAAAAAACCAAGGATCCAAATTTGACAACAGTCGGTCTTCAAAATGGAATTTGAGAGTTACTTGGAAGACACAATTGAGACCTTGGTTCTATTAACCATTCCATTTGATGCCTTGGTGCTATAACCATTTCGTTGTTATAAGTTACATAGAAGAGAGAACCATTCCATTTGAAGTTAACGGTAGAAGGTGTTAAAGTAAGGACACGATTGATAAGAAAGATAACATGCGATCGTTGCATGGTATTTCTCATGTTATCATAGGAGCCGTCGAGGGAACTTCAATGAATTACATGAACGCAGGATCGATTCACCTTCAGTGGTGGAATCAACATAGGGCAAAGGGGGACGATAACCCTCCAACGTCTTTCAAATCCCTAATATTTTATAATAGATATTTATTATTTTTCGTGTATGGTAGCATTACATGTCCCCGAGAAAAATATTAGTGCATAGTTGGCTTCTGCGGACATAATAATATCCCGGCTGCACGACTCAACCTTGATAGATTCCCATGGCTAATAATTAGTTATCCATTTCTCATTTCTTGACTTTCCTTAGAGACTCACTCCATTTGAATTTCTTTTAAATTCAAATCATGTCACAAATGGAACAAAATAATAACCAAGGTCAAGTACCAACTCCTATAGTAAGAGATGGTTTGGTATGCAACCGAGATCGACAAGGAGTAGCAAATTGGGAGAGTAAGAATGTGGAATTGATCGTTGCGTAGTTTACGCGTAAAAGGATGTCTTAATTAGAGCAACCTAGACATCTTAGAAATTTGTTGGATCGTCAACTTACTAGGGATGGAAGTAGGAAAGAACCATCAATGGATTTATGAACTACTCGGGATTTTGGAATTTTGAGTAATTGACTTAGAATTCGATCAATCCCAATTCGTCGAAACCAAGAAAGCAGCCATGTTTTGTAAATTGTAGGCGTTGATGGAAGAATATGAGTTAACAAACAACTTATTAGGAGAGGAATCCTTAGTTCATCAATCAATTCTTCGGTAAAGCTTCTTAATTAACTACCGAACCATGAGAACATAAGCTTATATAAAGTGATCGTCCTCTGTTGAATTCTCTGATTTTGTGTTCTAAAGTAACGACGAAACGGAAAGTGTCGACTCTAATATGAATTTAATTCTTGAAAGGTACTAATGAGCTATACAAGGCCTCAAAATTGCGCTGGATGTAGAACGAAACCCTAGTAAAAATATAGAGAATTCAATATCAAAATACCTGAAGACTTCGAAAATATCTCTTGTCAACTCCTATTTGACTGATAAATGGCACGCCTAGAGCCTCTACCATCTGATTGGCCGATGATATTAACCTGAAAAATCATATATTATTTACTCGAGTACCTGATTTAGAAGAAAGACAGTATATAAAGCAGATACGAAATTCATATCCATATTACAATCAAACCGCTTGAGCTCGATTGGTATCCGGCTTGATTAAAGCTTGTCTGTGAACTACAGGACTATTAATCAAACTAAGCTCAAACACAATTTTTGAATCTTGATAAAAGTTCAAACAAGTTTGAAGTGGTCGGTTCGGCTCGATTACTTTACACACCTAGTGATAAACCTACTCGAAGAAGACTTACAAATCAGTGTGTTTTTGTCTTTCTTCCGGAGTTGCAGAAGAAGACTCTTGAGTAGAAAGTCGGTAGTTTTCCATTGCAGCTCCGAGCTGAGAAACCTGAAAAGAGGTACATAAATAGCATGTCATCACATGATGTAAAATAATGGATAATCACATGATGTAGTCCCTTATCTTTGTCAAAATTCAATTCCAGTCCCCCTTTATTGTGAATGTTAGTAATCCAATACCCCTGAATCAAACTCTATTGTTGATTTTCGCGCCTTTTCATTTTTGGCAGTGTATAATTTTTAGTAGTTTTTCATATTAGGTGGGTTCTGGTTTAGTCTGTGTTGGGAAATGATGGGGTGGTCATAGTCTGTTTGAATCTATTTGGAGTTGTCTGTTTGCCGCATGGTGCCACCTTTTTTTACAGTTGTTCTACTTGTTCCGCCCGTTTTGGATGGAACTGTAAGTGGCCTCGACTGTTGTGGTGAGGTGTACAGACTCTCTCGATTTTCTCAGGCTTTCTGTGCTCATTCTCATTCTTATATCTTCTCATTAGTTTGGGCTTCATGTTTTGCCCGTGTTATTATATATTTGATTGGTTTCCTTATTTTTTGGCAGTTGCTATTTTTAGCCATTTTGAGGGTTGTAGCATATTTATTGCCTTAGAATCTTTATGTACTCATTGATTTTTCATCTGTCTTTAGACAGGTTGGGGGTTCAGCCCAATGCTTAATATATTACTGTATATTCCATGTAAAACTTCTAAGAATCCTGAAAGATTTTGACAATGATATAGCATCAATTTTGTGAAATAAAATAAGAAAAACATATTTTATTTTAGTTACCTGAGGAACTATGAAGTTTCGATGAACATACTCGTCGTGATCCTGAGCACAGAACTCCCAAGAACGTATCTATTAAATCAGAAAAGACAATTAAATCATCAACATCAAACAGGAAACATAAAAAAATAAAAAAATAAAAAAAAATAAAAAAAAATCTGACCTTAAGATCTGGAGAGAAAACTATTCGAAGCTGACCATTGCGTACCGTACGCGTTTGTTCATATTGGCTCTCTTCCGCTGCTTTCGGATAGTACAGGAAAATCTGACCGCACGCACCTTTATATTCGTTCGGTGTGTCGATTTGCAGATGTTCATCCACTAAGCCCGTGTCGTACTTCCTTTTATGCAGCCTCGGAAGAAGTTCTTCGCTCATTTCTGAACATGCAAAAAAGGTTTAGTTTAAAAATCTTTTCATAAAGGTATGTATACGCACGAAAACTAACAAGTCACTGAAGAAACAGAGTATATACTATCTGTAGTCGAATAAGCGGGAGAATAAGAACATACCAAATCCGTAACATGGTTTCTGGTTACACATGTTGCATTGCCACTCGACCTGCAACAAATGTACTCAAACAATTATATTTGAGTATACTATAGAGTGCGTATAAAGGTTTAATTTTTCCTCGGAACTTTTGCATTGTACAAGTATATAATTAAAGCAATAAACCTTGAAAATAGTGTCTATCTGCTCGACGTTCTTGTACAAAGAGATGCACCATCTTTTCGTAGCACCCGGAGCAAAAAACTCGGCAACTAAGTTCCTCCAGAACTGAATATTATTGTCCTGTAGCATAATATTAGTATTTAGTTACATGCAGCGTTGTCACCAGGGGCGGATCTTTTAAGGGGCAGGGGGGCTGTTGCCCCCCCAAGATTAAAAAAATTTTTTTTTTTTTTTAGGTATTTTGGTATTTTAATTTTTGAATATTACTTTTGACCCCCTAAAGTTTTTGTAAATATGTGTCTTAACCCTTAATTTTTTTTTTCTTCTCCACAATCTTATATAAATATTTTGGTTAAATTTGTATTATTTTATATAATATCTATGAATATTTACTTATTTTGGAATTTTTTTATCGGTGTCTCTTAAAAATAATATGAGATGATGCCATTAATCTCCAAAATATTTAAGTGCAATGCATTAAGATTTTTTTGTCATGCTTAAAATATGATAAAACTATAATATATATGCTATTTTAATTAAAAAATTATCAATATAAACTTATTTTTGCTATATCTTGTGAACCTAAAAAATTTTTCGGGGCGCTGCCCCGAACCCCGAAATTTTAGTTAGCCCCCCCTATATTTTGATCCTGGTTCCGCCCCTGGTTGTCACGAGGCGCCCTGGCGAGGCGAGATAAGGAAAACCCGTCTAGGGCCTGTTGAAATGTTACAGAAATGAGGGTTGAAATGAATTACGTACCTCGGGCCTGTTCCTCTGCCGTAACATGTATTGCATCAGACGTTCAGCACCTTTTCCCGGTTTGTAATCTGAAGGGACATTAGATATTTCGGGTACGAAAACACCTCCTTCGGCTTGTTTCTCCACTAGAGGCTGTTTTCCGATTTTTTTGAGGATATTCATGTGGGCCCGTGCAGCCATGGGAGAGAGCTTAGATGGTGGCAAGGCTGGCTGCTTCCGACGTGGGCCCCGCTGGTTGTGCTGAGGAATATTCGTTTGATTCTCAACTGTTGTTCGGTCGAAGGAGCTCTGCACAGAGTTCAGTAGTAGCAGTTGACAATCATTTCGATGAGTAGTATGTTTGTTGTGCATCATATTGTCTCCTCCAAGTGTCGCGAATGAAGCGTCTCTTGTTTGCGAAGGCAACGGAAGGGGTTTCTTCCCATTTGGATCCATATTTCAAACGAAATAAACGAGTGTTGATGGATAAAGACAAGATTATTTTTCCGGGTATAATATATGTAGTAATTCGGCTGCCTGTTGTCGTTGCGGTTGATCTACAAACAACGGGTAAAGAGTTGTTTTACGGTAGACATTTTCTTGATTAGTCGACGAGTTTGTGCAAGTTTTGCTAACATGTAATATTCTATGTTTGGAGCTCTAGCTTTGTTGAGTTGGGAATTACAGTATTTAGAATGGTTATGTATACACACTATAGCTATTGTTTAGGCCAATATTTTGTAAAGAAAATAAATGAAAATGAAAAAAATAATAATAATAATAATAAGAACACCAAGAAAAAAAATATATGTATGAAAGAAAAGTTTAATATCTACATAACTATCCAAAATCAAATATAAAGTTTATTTTTAGGAACAAAAAAAATCCAACATATGATTTATTTATTTTTTATGTTCTTTTTTATATATACGTAACAAGCAAGGACTAGCATTTGTTTTCCGGTTGGATTGGTTCGGACCGATCGATTTGGTTAGGCTATGAAAACATTAATCATGATACCTTCGGGTGGAAATTCGATGGAACATATCGAAATCAACCTTTTGGGATTTTTTTTTTAATTATTTTAGAAGTAGAAACTAGTTTTAAATGTTTGAATTAAAATCTGTTCCAAATTAAGAAAGCCTTAGAAATTTCAAAAATCTTATCATATTTAAGATATAAAAAATTATCGCATTTATAATTTTCCGATACAAAATTATCATCTTTTTGCAATATTTTATTTTGATTTCTTTGAAAATTTTAGTTTTTCTTTTTTTTTTTTTTTTTTTTTTATTTATATAGTACAATGTATAGCAATTAGAATAATTTTCAAAAACAAAACAAAATAGTGAGATTTATCCACACATATCAACAGAGAGTAATGTTGAGTCCAAATATGATCTTTTAAGTTTTAGGGCAAATTACGCCCAATACCCTAAGGTAAAGCTAAATTACGAAAACCTCTCTCATGCTTGGATATTTCCAATCACCCCATCAATTATGTATTGTCTTACACGTTTATCCTTATGATGTCAAATTTACCTACTAAATGAAGGGTTTTTCCGTAAGAAAATACATAGTTGAGGAGTGTGACTGTAATTTCCCAGACAAGAATAATTTTTTCGTAATTTAAGCTTACATCAGGGGCCACGTCTATAACCATTTTGGACCCATTTTAGAAACATTGAGGATTCGGTGGATTACATAAATTAATTTATGCAATCCATAATATTATACTTAAAATTTGGTCTATTTATAAAAATATTTAAGGGTAAATTACAAACACCCCTGAGGTATGGTCAAATTACAAAAAAACCCCTCTTGTTTGGATAATTACATCTACCCCCTCAACTATGATTTTTTCTTACACCTCCACCCTTATGGTGCCAAATTCGACATAGTTATCTAGATTCTGCGAAATGTGCTCTAGTTTGTACTCGTTTTGTGTAAAAATACAGTTTCTGATGCACCACAAACTGATATATACAAGTTAAAAATCACATATTATGATCATCTTACTTCATAATGTAGAGTTTGAATGGGATAAAACGGGTACAAAAGTGATAATATTTCATATAATCTCGAAGATTCCACTAAATTTGAGGAGTTGTAATTATCCAAACAAGAGGGGTGTTTTTGTAATTTGATCATACCTCAGGGGGGTGTTTGTAATTTACCCAATGTTTAATTAACTTCATGAATTAAAAATGCAGGTACAAACATCTCTCTCATCAGTATTTGTTATAATTATTTTACAAACACCCTTTTTTGTTTGGATCTGCTCAAGTAATCAACACAGCTGTTATCAACCATATATCAATACACACACACACACACAATATATACACTAACACAAAAACATGTACACAGAGAGAAAAACAAACTGAAATGACACCAAACAGCTAACGCCTAACAGGCAACCAAAAAATAAAAGAAAAACCAATCAAATATATATATATATATATATATATATATATATATATATATATATATATATATATATATATATATATATATATATATATATATATATTTGAGTTGTGAATAAAAGGAAACTCACCAGGCTGTTGTAGGAAAAATAAAACACCCTGAAAGCGGCGCTGCATGCACTGTACAGAAGAGAGAAGAGAGAAGAGAGATTTAACTGATGACACTGAAATTATGTTTAATTAGGTTTGATAAATCCTAGGGGTAAGAAAAGTAAAGGCATTATATTATTATATATATAGAGATTAGAGAGATAATTATTAGTGTGAAGGGATTAATTAGAGATTATTGTTTCATTACTGTAATACTTCAATTTGTTCTCTACTCTCTAACACAAATGCACACGTGTACGTACTTCAAATTAAAAGGCAAGAAAAAAGGTCAACGTTAAACCTAATTATTCACTCTATTGAAATCTTTTGCTTTTCTATGCCATTAATATATGTATTTATCTACAGAGTTATCTTCTTAATTATATATTGTCAATTAATTAGGAATTATGATATTCAACTTTAGGAGATAAGCATGGTATTAAATTCTGGATGGAATCGAAAATCGTTTTGTAAACAAATGGAAACGACTCCGATCCTAAATTTGAATGAAAACTAAAACTTTAGGTTCACAAGACATTGCAAAAAAACCGAAACCAAATAAAATCCAACCGATAAAAAACGATATATATGTCGATTTTAATCTTACAAAAATCCATATAATTGGTTCATGTTCAATTTTAGCCAAAACTGAGCCGAACAAAGCCGTGCACATCCCTAAAACGCAATTTTACATATAAAAGGAGTTAACGCTATGGCAACTCTAAATAACCCAAATGGCATCTTTGTATTTACTTTTTATTTTTATTTTTTTTCTCTGATAATTTATTTGTTATTCCGTCTTCTTTGGTAATGGTTGTCTTATATATATATATATATATATATATATATATATATATATATATATATATATATATATATATTAATTTTTGCTTTTATTAATTATTTCATTTATTTATTAATTAATTTCATATTAAAACAATTAACTTTATATGATATTTTGACTAATGGGTTTGTATTATTAAATTTGTATGACTATTGGTCGATATTGTTACTGTAATTTAAATATATGTAATAAATTTTATATTCTAATACTTTAATATATAATTTATTATAATTGTTATTGTCATGTATTAAATTAATTATTATTTTCTACTTTTAAAATGATAACCTGTACATTGCACACCCGAAAAATACTAGTTAGTAAAAGAATTGTGTAGCCGACATTGATTCAGCTAAATATTTATCCACGACTATATGTTTTATAATTCAAATTTAAAAATACTTATCTACAGTCACACCTTTATAATTTGATATAGTTGGGACCACTATAATCCTATTAATTTAGTGAGATATTAAAATTTATAAATTAATAGTTATTAATTTATACATTAATTAATAACTTACTGATCTATGAAATTGTTATTATTATTATTTTTATTTTTTTATTATTTTCAATAAATATTAAAAAGAAATTATGCACAAACCGTTAGATGGTGAAATTACCCAAGAACTGCAAAATCTACTCAAGTAGTTGAATTATCGTAACATAATGCTATTGGATATCTCTTAAACTACTTTGAAAAAAACAGCATAACTTCAGAGATGTTAAGTTGGCAAATAAGTAAAGGATGCAACTATATGCAATACTAATTCCATTTGTACAAGACTAAATTATAAACGATTCTAAAAAAATCCATTTTATTAAGATGAAATCACAAATATACCCTTAAATTAAATTGGTTTTTGTTTGCTCATGCAAGACCAAATAACAAATAATGAAAAGAAAAAAAAACAAAAAGAAGAAAACAAAGAAAACGTGAGAAAGGAGAACTGTTTTATGGGTTTTGGAGGAGAAGATTGGTTTTGTGGTAGGGTTTTTTTTTTTTTTTTGTTTTTTTTTTTTAGTTTTTGATATTCCACATTTGGAATTTTCTATTTTTTAATAAGGGTATTATAGTATTTATACATTGAAAATTTTAATTTGATCTTGCACAAGTGGAATTAGTCTTGCATATACCCGCAGCCAATAAGTAATTGAGACCATCATGAAAACTGAAAAAGATGATGAAATTAAAAATGATACTACACAGCCCGTCCTACAAACGAAAGCTCTTAGAGCAACACCTTTATTGAACATTTTGTTTATTGAGCTATAGCAAAAGTACAATCAAAGTTCTTACCATTTAAAACAAAAAATGATATTTAATATGATATTGTCAACTCCAACAAGGAACAAAAAGAAAATCGAATCATGTATTGTAAGTCTCTATATCACAAATGTAATCGACCATGCATTTGAGAAGTTATTTCTGTACATTATTAATTTATATATAAGATGGGTTAATAAGAATATTTAAATATGTATTATCTTATAAATTTAGCAAATTATATATTTAGCACGTTATTCTCGAGTCAGAACTGAGAAAAGTTATTATTTGAGTAAGGTTATTAATTTATTAGGTATTAATTTACTGAAATTTTAAATTTCGGTTGAAATTTATTAAATCCTACACACAATAAAAATACTTTCTCTCTCTAAATTTTTTGTTTCCTCCCCAACTTTCTTCTTTTTGCCCATTTTTCCACAAAATCACACACAAAAATCGTCTATAGCATTCCAAGTTCAAATTGGAGGAAAATCTTTACATATTCAAGCTACGTAATATTCTATCTTTATATGTTGATTTTATTTTCTGAGGAATTGAGATGAATTTAAATTGTGTTTTCATGGTTTCTTGGAAGGAAAAAAAAAACATTTTTTTCTTTGTTTGTGTAGTGGTTGCCGGTGGAGTGGGAATGGCTTCCTAGACTGTCTTCGGTGAGAAACAAGCTTATTTCGACATCTTAGCATCGATCAGGATGCGCAAAATTCGACGCTCAGATGTCGTGTCAAGTGTACAAAAATCGACATTTGCAGGCCGAGTTCCATAGTAGATCGACAATGTTCTAAAAATATCAAATCTAACATTAAATCATTGACTACTAAGCATACCCATAACAACGTGCTCGTGGAGAATTGTAAATAATATTTTAACAAAAAATAACAATGATAAAGTTCGATTTTCACAAAATCGATTTGATTTTTCGTCCTTTTAAAGGCGCTTCTTTGGCTTGGTCTTCGGTGTTGGATTGTGTTTGTGTTCATCGTTTTACCGCGAAGGATCGGGTGTGTTCATCGTTTTACCGTGAAGGATCGGGTGACGGCGGCAGCGTCAGTGAAGGGGGTATATTAGTCATTTCATGGTGTTAATTTTGAATCTTCCGTTATTTCGAGTAGCCTCGACCTATCTAGCTAGTATCTCAAAAAAAAAAACACTAAATCCCAAAAAATCTATCAAACATTACACACAAACGCAAGTGCAACTCTTAGATGGTGGTGCCTAACGCAAATGCGCTCAAAAACACAACTGTAAAAAATGAATACATAAAAAGCTTAACCTTCTGATTACATTACAACTTGCACAAAAAGTGTTGGGAAATTTTACATAGTTAATTAATCTACATTATTATTAAACACCCCCACGAAGCAATACCTGATCGATCTCCCCCCCTACACGAACAAACATTTCGTTTCGATACCATCATCAGTTTTTTACCTAGATTCGATAGCAAAAGTCTCGGACCCCCTTTGAAACGATCTCCTCCACCAAATTTGAAAAGCTTTACCAAGATTAGGGCAGTCACTACCATTCTTGGAGAAGCAATGAAACCAATCCATAAACAAAGGATACTGCTCTTTTAACGGGAGCGTAAGCAATGATTGGCCCATAGCATCTTCCAACGCCTTCATATCGAGCCCCTTCTTACACCTCTGCAGCCACCCGAAATCCGACAGCATTGGCCGGAACCACACTTTAAGAAGCCCTAATCTCGTTTCCGCAGGACAATGGAATTTTCGAGTGCCCATTGCAATAAACAGCATCGCCGAAACTCTACTAATCTCGTACCTAACCATGGGGGACGCGTTCCCGTGCATTTTGAGCAGCACTTCTTGATTTGCCCACATGTCCACAAACTCCTCCGCCATGTGGTGGTCGAGCAGGATTTCGAGCAGCCAATTAATGTTGTCCACCTGTCTCGAGATCCGCTCCAACAGAGGTGGGTTTTTGTTATTGCCTGCGTTGTTGTCTGATGCACCGGAAGCTTCTAGAAGAAGAGTGGTGAGTGAGGTTAGGCACGACTCGCAAACTGAGTATATGTCGCCTTTGTTTAGATCGGGGGAGTCTTTTTCGTAGACGGAGCTTTTGCATATTAGAGCCTTGACCAATGACTTTAGGTCGTTTCTTGAATTGGTATTGGTTGAAGCGGTGATGGAATAAATGAGCTGTTTCGTTAGTGTTTGATGGGAATCGGTAGAATTGAGGGAAATGAGTCTGTCTGAGATGTCTGAGATGTCTGTTGTTTTAGCATTATCGATGTTTTTGAGTTTTGGAAATAGTTCCCTTAGCTTTTCCTCCTCTTCTTCGGTCCATGGTACTGCCTCGAGGTACTTTATACATGAAGAAATACCCCTGCTGAACTTGATGCTCGATGATACCTGAAAATTGAAGTCAAGGAGTTATAGTAGATTTCAAGAGAATCGAAAAAAATAAATAATTGACAGAATGAATAAAAATTGATGTTAAAAGCCTATAAACTTTTTAATATGATACGAGAGAGTTGGCCTAGGAAAAAAAAAAAAAAAAACCTTATCTTTGTTTATTTGGGTTTCGAAACTTGACAATGTAGAACGTGAGAAAATCAAAACTATTGATCAGAGGATAAAACAACAGCAGCTATTTGGTTTAATGAATGAGGAAAATTAATACTTGATGAGTTTGTTCCTATCCTTCTCTATTTTGTTTAAGAAGTTTAAAAGGCTAAAAAAAAAAGAAGAAAAAAAAATGTAATCCCCGGCTCACCCCACCCCAAATCAAGAGTTTCACGATCGTAAGCTTCGTGCGAAATCTAGAACACATGCAAACTCACTGTCTCAACATGAGAAGGAACTAAATTCATACGTCAAAGTTCAGCCATCACCTGATAGTAATTTCCATGGTAAATTATTTATTTTACCAGCCGCACAAATTTTATGATTCGGAAACACCTAAGATATTCAAAGCTGCATTTCTCTCAGTTTGGTCAATGATTCACTCCAACAAGTGGTTAAACCACTTATTTAGTTAAACTTGAGGTTGTGTGGAAAATAAGATAAGTAATTCAAATTCAGTTACACATCTCTTCGAGTGCATATGGATTGGAAGATTTGGAGGGAGGGTTTTAAATCTAATTACTAACCCCATTCGTCAATAACAGATTACGTGCAAACCTAACACCCTTTACTTCCATATTAAAACTAACGAAGAAAAAAAAATCGATTCTGGGTTAGAATTAGTTTCAACTGAAAATAACTGAAGACCAAATCCAAGTCTTTCACCTCAGAAAACAACAACGAAAACAACAACGCAATCAAATCCACCAATAAATGGGGGCCAAAAGCATAGAATGAATCAATATTATCGGCATATCTTCTTTATTGCATGAAAAAATATTTTTCGATATCTGAACACGGAAGGGAATCGGTATCTACGCCTAAATATGATACACTGCAACAACAGAAGGGGAACATAAAATGTTTCGGAATTGTGTAATAAATCCAACAAAGAGACCAGAACTGCTAAATTATATTGCATTCCAAAGGAAACAAAGAAGAAGAAATATACCTCAAGTATATCGATAGCCCGGAAAACCCCAATCTTGAGGAGCTTCTTCGGAATATCATCATCAAACATAAGCTCAATCGTGTCTCGGAACACGTTCAGATTATCCACATTAGGCACTTCAATCCTACAAAAGCCACTCACATTCTTGCGATAATCAGCAATCAAATCGGCAAAAACAGGGCTATTGGCAGTCAAAACCTCCGAACCCAGCTCGAGAATCAAGGATCCTCCATTCTTCCCCTTGAGATTTAACCTAACATCAAAATTACCCAGATTACCCTCGTCTCTGGTACTAATTTCCGAATCAGCCGGAGGCGGAGGCAAATTGGGGGATGCTTGAACTTTTCTGGGGGTTTTGTGAGTGATTACGGGGTTGTCGGAAATTGGGGAAACCCGGCCAGGGGAGAGTATGCGGCGGGCGAGGGGGAGCTTCTGGTGGTGATGTTGGAGTTCGGTCTTTTTATTACAGGAGGAAGAAGAGCGGGAGCGGGAGAGGACGGGGTTATCGGGGCTGAGAGGTGGAGTGGTGAAGGAGCAGCACCAGTGGCGGCGGCGATGCAGCGGCGGGCGCTGCTGCTGCTGCTGCTGGGGTTTGAGATGATGGGTGGAGTCGTGCATTGCGATTGAGGGTGGGAATAGGGATTACTAATTCATTGGGGAAGGTTTGGTAGGGATAACAATTGACAAAGAATGGTAGTGCGGTGGTGGTGTGGTGGTGGAGATTATGAGGAAATTGTTTTAGAGAGAGAAAGTGAAGAGAGAGAGAAAAGATTCCGAACGGCAGTAGGACGTAACGTACAACTGTGAAGTGAGCTGTAAACGGAATTCCCTCTTTTCCCTTTTCTTTTTCTTTTTTGTTTTTTTTTTTTGCTTTTTCATTTTTTCCCTCAAAAGAAACAAGAATTGCATTATATTCTCTTTTTTTTTGGGTTAATATTTTAATTATTATATATCCTCTAGATTTAAATTATATGCCGCCTTAGAGCATTTCTTTATTTTTTTCAAATTATCGATCAATTATAATTTAAATAATACATTAAATGCAATTTTTCATGTTTTGCATTAAACATTAATTACCTATTATCTCCTCATTAAATGATAAATATTACTTTGCTCCTTTTTATGTGTTTATCCTAAGATTCAACCATATTTAACATTTTTAATATATGTAAAAATCTTAAAACGTAGATCATACAGTTTTCTTGTAGATGCTAGTGTGAAATACGAGTAGAATGTAATGAGTTGGACCATGAGGCTATGAATCGGTTAGAACTACATCTCGAGTTTTATTAGCTGACGCTTTCTGACGAGCTCGAGCTCGAGCCCTTTTACTCATGTTGTTTATGAGTTCATGACGCGAGCTATTTTTCCCCTTCAAATATCTAATACAATAATCATAATATAATAACTACATATAGAATTATTAAAATTAACTTCAGTTCATTTTTTTATTATAATATAAATAGCTTATAATTATAATAATAATAATAATAATAATAATAATAATAATAATAATAATAATAATAATAATAATAATAATAATAATAATAATAATAATAATAATAATAATAATAATAATAATAATAATAATAATAATAAAATGATTATAAGCCTAATGTTACGGTCCGCAAGTCTTGGCCCAACCCTTTGTCGTTTCATTTGGGTTGAGGGGTTAAAGAGTCCAAGACTTAGCTCATATAGGATTAGGCCCAAGTTGACCGAATGTAAGTAGGCTTTGTATAAATTCTTAGATGATTCTAGAAAACTTTCTTGAACCCTTCCTTTGTAGACACAAGAATTTTGACATGTGCAATAAACGAGACATATATATTACTAATCATTATTTAATTATATATTTATTTCAAAATAAGAATATTTCAAAAGTATGAAGCAAATAATATTGTCAAAAATAAAATAATTACCATATTTTTTTGTATTCAAGTGTACATTTCAATTCATTTTGCATTGTATTTTCTTTAATTCTATTTAGGCCTAAGAGCAACTTCAATGGAGGCATTAAATGAGGTATTAAACTAAAAAATTACCACTTTGATGCTTTAAAATTAAAAAATCCTCCTCCAATGGAGGCATTAAATGGAGAATTATTTTGATACTTAACCACCCGGAGGTGCAAAAATAATCCCTGGAAAATAAGGTATCAAAAATATAACCACCCAATTAACCTATCACTATTTGACACGTGACATTTAAAAATATAATTATTCATATATTTAAAATTTGATAATCTATTTGATACTTGTGGTTGGAGTGAATTTTTTTTCAAGAGGTATCAAAGTATTATATCAAGTATCAAATGAATATTTAATGCTCCATTTTGATATCTCCCCATTGAAGTTGCTCTAATGGCAATCCCATTAAAATACACTATAAACTTTATGCAAAATAAATATATTCAAATTTGTATACAAAATAAAATCGCAACTATAGCCTAAATTGTATTTGTCATGTTAAATAACTAGGCATATATAATAATATACTTAATTCAAAATAAGAATAATATTTCAAAAGTATGAAGAAAATAATATTGTCAAAAGTAAAATAATTATCATATTGTCGTATTCAAGTGTATTTTAATTCATTTTATATTTTATTTACTTCTATTTAGGCCTAATGGAAAACTTATTAAAATACGTCATTATAAGAATAATTCTTCAAAAGTATGTAAAAAATAAAATTGTCAAAAGTAAAATAATTATCATATTTATGTATTCAAGTGTACATTTCAATTCATTTAGTATTCTATTTTCTTTATATCTATTTAGGTCTAATGGTAAACCTATTAAGACACATCGTTATAGACTTTAACAAAATAAAAATATAAAGTTGTGTACAAAATAAAATCGCAATTGTAGTCTAAAATTGTATATGCAGTGTCCAATGTAAGTAGGCTTCAAATACACTAAACTACCACGGAGTTACAATAATATTTATTATACTTTATATTTTATTGAATTATTAATGGGTTTACATTTATGATCATTAAAAATATTTTCACAAGTAATCATAATTTTTTATACTCCAATGATACAGTAATATTTATTATGCTTTATATTTTATTGAATTATTAATGGGTTTATATTTACAATCATAAAAATTATTTCCTCAAGTAATCATAATTTTCTATACTCCAATGTTATAATAATATTTATTATGCTTGATATTTTAATGAATCATTAATGGGTTTATATTTTACATCATTAAAGATATTTGCACAAAGTAATATTTTTTCTTTTGAAATTGGTAAAAAAATACTTTGAAAAATGATAGGTATATGATCGACAAACATTATGCGAAAAAATATTGAAAATGATAATTATAAAATTAAATTCAAAAATTGAATAAGAAAATATTATAAGATGTTAAATAAGATATGTACAACAATAACCTTCAAGTCAGCGGGAAAGATTGTCCTTAGGGTTTCTTAATTCTTATGGTTTTTGAATCTTTTCTTTTGTTAATAAGATTTTATAGGAATTCTTTGGAGTTTTCTAGTGAATAACTCCTAACCATTAGATCAAACAGATCTCCACTATCCATTGAGTAGGTGGTCTGGTATAAATAGGAATAGGGACTTCATCTGTAAGTATCCAAACAATTGTAACCACTCGAGCAATACAAGTATTTTCCTACAAAGGTCTCTTATCTTAAATTCTTTGTTCCTCTTTCATCACTTGGCATTTGCACCACATTTGACATTCACACCACATTTTCTTATCTTAAATTATTTGTTCCTCTTCCATCACTTGGCATTTGCACCACATTCGACATTCACACCACATTCGGGGGAGACTAACTTAGCTATAGCGAGGGCTGAAAATGAAATAAGGCTGCACAGTTCGTTGTAAAAAGAACAAGTCCGTGACACCGAGCTTACAAAAAAAATGAGGTAGAGTTCGGCTAGTTTCCACTTTTGAGTGCCGTAACATCTAAACCTTAGAGGATGCATATGTAATTTAACATTTAAAAAGTAAAAGAAAATGATTAATTCAAATATTAGAAAAAGAATTAGGAAATTAAGGTTGCTCCGAGACAACAACATTAAAATGTTTGCGGTCTATTTAATCAACATCATTTGAAAACTAATAAGAATAAGAAAGTTACCATTATATAAACAAAATACTATGAAAAAATATGTACGATTATGGGCTTTTTGATGATATAACTTTCAACATGTAAACTATTTTGCACCATTTGAGAAAAGTCTATTTCTAATTTCAGCTATCCATTTTTTTAAGGGTTAAGTTCATTTTGCCTATCTGAACTATAACCAACGTATTAAATATCTCATGAACTTCAAAATGAATCAAAACAGCATTTCCGTTAAAAGTCCATATGCTCTTGCTGATGTGGCACTTTAACTTTTACATTTATGATATTTTAGACAATTTTACCCCATTTCTCTTTTCCTCGCTTTCGTCTCCTTCTCCACACCACCTTTGGGTCAATTTTAATTTCTAAATCCAAATTCAACAACAAAACTTAAGAAATTCAACAAAAAAGTTCACCCAATTTTGTGAAGAAAAACATTATTTAGTCAAAATCATCCTAAAAAAAAGAATAACAATTTACACGATTAAGTTTTTGGGAATGTTGCTGGTGGATTACGCCAGGATCTAGGCCGTGCGTGGAGGAGCAAAAGTTGACTTCTTCTTGGTTTTTTATATTCCGGTCGCCGCCACCGGTGGAAACCCAAGACTTCGTATTTGGGTTTTCGAAACCGAAACTCATTGCAACCTTATTTTCGAGTCTGTTTTTTCGTAATTTGGCCATACCTCAAGGGGATGGTCGTAATTTGCCCTGACTTTTCATTCTCTATCAGGTATATTAATCGACTACGATAAAGCATACCGATTAAGAAACTGACTACTAAAATATAAAAAAACACAACTATATAAAAATGAAAATCAATATTTTGTTTACAAAACAAATAATATACATAAATTGGAATCAATACACAAAAATCCAAAAATGAATTAAAAAATGAAATCAAGTAACCTTAATCGACTACCAAAACTGTCGATTAACACTCAGAGCATAGTCGATTAACTTAATTGACTACTAAAGCACGTAGTCGACTAAGGGTTCAGCTTGCGCGAATTTATCTACATGTGCCGTCATCCGCTCAATCTACCAAAAGAACCTAGATCTGCTCTCCATCGTCAACACTCCGCCGCCACATCACACTATCACCACCCCACTTCGATAAATTCTTGCATCCGCCGTCTGCTGCACTACCACTCTCCGCCGCCGATATAAGGTACCACGACAATCTAATCTTCATAAAACTCCAGGAAACTTTAACTGGCGGTGGGTGGTTCCGCTCCTCTCCCTTCCGGATCAACATGCTAGAACCGAAGGATGTGGTCCTCATTGCGCCTGCTCTTCTTCGTCGGTTGATTCTGCCCTTGTGACCAATGTCGAGGCTGTTGCCAGAGAAAATAGAGAGAAAAAAAAAAAACTGAGAAGAGAGAAGAAAGAAACGAGAAAGAAGATGTGATGAAGGAAACATGAGATTAGGGTTTGACAGAATATATTGGACAATTAAGGATAGGATATTATAAAAATAACATATGAATGGAATATTAGCTAAGGGGGTTTTCTCTAATTATTTTTTGGAAGTAAAATTTTCCTCAACTACATTTCGCTACTTTTTCCATATAATAATATTACTATTTTAGAATTATACAAACTATCCAAATTTAAAGGCTTTAGAATTCAAATATTTGAAACTACAGAAAATAAACTTTACTCCCTCTGTTCCACAATAACTGTCTCTTAAAAATATTTTTGTTCCATATTATATGCCACTTTAGATTTCCAATACTGCATTAAATTCATTTTTTCCTGTTTTAACCTTATTAATTCAACTATAAGTATTAACTATCTCTTACCACATTATTAAATAATCAAGGTTATTTTAGTCTTTCTAATATATTTTACCTAAAATCAAGCTACATTTATTGAGCTTTTTAATCCTTGTGCAAAGCCAAAAACGACACTTAATAGGGAACGGAGGAAGTATATATCTATTTGTTGGATTTTATAAAATTCAATTGAATTACCGTAATGGGTGTTTAGAGATTTGTTCGACCCTACACCCGCTGATAAATACCGGGTGGGTCTTCTATAGCCACGTGTTTCTTTTTTGTATTTTATAATAGATTCCCCGCTAGGGTTTACCTTTAAGGGTTTTAGAAAAATAAAAAAAGAAACATGTGGCAGCAGAAGATCCATCCGGTATTTATCATCGGGTGTAGGGCCGAAGGAACCGTGTTTAGATGAGAGGGCAATGATTAAAATATCTAATAATGCCAAAATGAACTACATTACAGAATTGCATGATCCAACAAATTCTTGCATAATTTGGTGAATATTTTTAATAATAATTTTGTATAAGGGACGATTATTTCAAATATCACTTATTTCTTAATTTAATGGGACTATTAGTGAGAATTTTTTTTTAATAAGAATGAGTCTAAAAATAAAAATATAAAAAACACCGACAAAAGTCATAAATTAACTACAAAAGGTAACAAAACAATTGAAATATAATGCTAAGAAAAACAACTATATAAATAACATAAACAACTAATAAAAGTACAAAACAACTATAAAAAACAGAAAAATAAACTACAAAAATGACAAAAACAACTATTTTAACAAAATTAAAGCGACATGACTATCGCAACACATCAAGACCGATCAAATAGTTTGCTTCGAGCATTTTCGTAATTTCTTGATTTTCTCATCGCAAACCACCATTATTAGCATATCTAAACAAACAAAGAAAATAAAAGAACACCAATATTCCCAAACAAAAACATAGAAATAAAAACTCAAATTCGAGTATACTCAGTACTCACACTTTCTCCACAATCCTCCACATTAGGGTTGCACTTAGCAATAGGCTGACCCTGGGGCTCCTTCTCCCATTCCTTCGATTGGTCCTTTGTGTGCAGTTTCATAGCCATAAATCTCATCTCCTCCAGAAAAATCTTTTACCTCCCTGAATACATTTTCTACAGCTTCTCTGCCGCCGTTGTGGCTGAAACCACCACCATCCTTGCTTTGTATAGCGAATATCTCATTGTTATGGATAATTTCCGATTATTGGAGAACTGGAGGTGGAAGGGCGGAGGTGGGGGGCGGCGGCAGGGGAAAGAAACGCGGGAGAGGTAGGGGGCTGGTGAGAGAAAATGGAGAGGGGAAAAAATAGGGTTTGTTATTTGAATCAAGGGTAATACAGGTATACTACTCAAAATTTGGATTTATGTTAAATTGAAATATGGAATAAGAGGGTTTTCACTAATATGTAAAATAGGGGTATAGTCATTCTTATTTAACCTAATGTATTAGGGGGTTTTCACTAATAATCCCTAATTTAATACTACTTAAATAAAAATTAGATAGCAAATAGGTAATAAATAGGTAGTGACATTGATACCTAAATGAGAATCAATACCACATTAACATAAAAAATCTTCCCGTACAAAATTCTCACACTCTTCTCCTTTATATTCTCAAACCCCCACCTTCTTCGTCTTCTTCACATACCATCCAAAAATCGTTGTTGATCCCAATTTTTGACCTTCACCGGTGCATTGACTTTTGTTTTTTTAATCTCTTTTGTTATTTCTAAACAATATTACTGTATGAGACGGTAGTATTTCCGACCAAGATAGTAAAAATACTATATTAACAAAAATATTACTGTATGAGACATTAATATTGCAGACCAAGACAATAATATTATTATTTGAAGAGGTTATTTTACATACCCCCTAGCCACCAAATAAACTAGGGATAAACCCAAACCCAAATCATCCTTTGACGTACCCCCTGGAGAGGTGAAAGTATAATACTACCCTTATATGCAATTTTCGGCCAAACTGCATTCAGCATTTATGGTCCTGCATTTATCATTCGCTGATTTATTTATTATTATTTTCCTTTTTTTTTTATAAATTTGTTTGTTATATATATATATATATATATATATATATATTTAATTTTTTAATTTTTTTTTTAATTTTTTTTTTAATTTTCAAAACAATATGTTTACAGTACTAAAAATAACTACATGTAACTATAGTACCTATAGTAATTCATAGTTATGTTCGTTTTTTTCCCCCATATTTTTAGTCGATCAATTGTATACACACACGAATACTGACTTATACAAAATAAATTCATAAAACCCCAACAAAAATTTACAAATTTCAGTATTTTTATTATAAACTACATCAGAACCAATAAAATACAAATCGAAAATGCACAAATATACTCATATGTAACTACATGTTACTATAGTAATGTATAGTAATGTACAATAATGTATACTATACAGTCTGTTGAACAAATCAGATCTAACTTAAAAAAAAAATTGACACCTTCAAGGAAAGGATCAATGGCCTTCATTAAGCTGCAATATAAAAATCAAAAATAAAAAGAAATTATTTTAGTGCAAATCAACAAAATTTGAAGAAAAGCATCAAAACACTCAAAAATCAACAAACACTAAGAGATCGAGAGATAGAGAGAGAGGTTATTGCAGGGAAATGCTACAGATTTTAAATCAAACAGACAGTAACTCCTCACCCCCCCTCGCCACCTACCAACACCCTAGACGCCGCTAATAACCACCCACGGTTCCGCGCGCCCACAAATGCAAAAAAATATAGAAATAAATCTGAAAACATAAAAATAAACGAAATTACCATCAAAATATAGATCCCGACGAGAGAAATCCAACGGTGGGTGACCCGTCAATTTTCGACGGGTGGAACACAAAATAAAGCTCCGGCAAGACCACCGTCCTCGAATAAAAAAAAATTGCAGAAACAGATCCGCGCTCGAAACTAAATGAAATCACCACCAAAAGAAAGAGCTCGATGAGAGGAATCCAACGGTAGTTAAACCATCGAATTCCGACCACCGGAGAGAGAGTTATGGCTCCGAGAAACAATTTCGCCGGTGAGAGGTTTGTAGAGGCGGGATTTTGAATCTGGGAGAAGAAGGAAGCGTGAGTGGCTAGGGTTAAAACTGATTTTAGAAGGGTATTATAGGAACTTCAGGGTAGCCCATGGAGTATGTCAAAATATTTTCGTAATGAGGGGGGTTTCCCCTAGAGTGTAATCCACTTGATAATTAGTTCTATATAATTTGGAAGGGATCATTAGCAATAAACCCCTCATATAGATAATAAATGGTGATATGTCCAACCCTTAAATCTTTCTTTGTGATAACCCCTAGAATTTGTAGTTCCAATTCTACCCTTATATCAATAGCATAATTAGTCTCAATTATTCATTTTTTATCTCTTTCCATAACAATAATCTAATTCCTAAAAATCTACTTCCAAATTTCTAAAAAATTGCTACCAAATCAAAAAATATGATTTTTTTATTTTTTTTTATTTTGTATTATTTTCGGATTTTATAGCAATTTTTTTGTATTTATTTTTTATTTTTTAATATTTTTTAATAAAAAAATATTTTTTTAAAATTTTTTTTAAACAAAAAATTGATATTCTTTTTTCTCGACAGATTTACAACTCCGAATATGACTATAGTTGAATATGGTTATTATGTGATTACGCTGTGTATAACAGTGTAATTAACATATTGTAGAAGCATAATTATAAATATAACAATAAGAATATGACTATTATGTGAATGTGACTGTGCTTTGTAAAATATTATAATTAACAGACAGTAGAAGCATGAATATGACTATTATGTGACTATAGTTTGTATGACAGACTGAACAGGATTAACAGTAAGAATATGACTATTATGTGAATGTGACTGTGCTTTGTAAAACATTATAATTAACAGAGAGTAGAAGAATGAATATGACTATTATGTGACTACAGTTTGTATAACAGACTGAACAGGACAGTGGGAATATGACTATTATGTGACTAGGTTCTGCGTAATGTGACTACAAGTAATCAGCACTTGAAAAAACTTGCAATATTAACAGCAAAATACATTGCAAAAAGAAAAAAAATGACTACGAAAAAACAAAAATAACTAATGTGATCCTTCAACAATGGCCATCGAACATGTTTTTTTGTTGCGGTATCCAACTCGGTTGCACCGACTGCACTTAATCTTCCGTTTGATCTTCTTTGTCAAATATGAC
Source organism: Erythranthe guttata (assembly GCF_056151865.1). Taxonomy (NCBI): domain Eukaryota; kingdom Viridiplantae; phylum Streptophyta; class Magnoliopsida; order Lamiales; family Phrymaceae; genus Erythranthe; species Erythranthe guttata. The sequence goes on from NC_142540.1 coordinate 7,258,695, forward strand.
TACACTATTGAACTTATGCAACACTACAAAAAAAAGGACAAAATATAACTAAGTTGTTAAACATGACTACTCTGTTTAATGTGACTACTCTCTAAAATACATTGCACTACAACCGACAAATCTCGTAATTCAATGGGTTTTCCAGATCTAAACATTCAATATATGCAGAATAACACAAAAATTAATAAAATCCAGAATAATTGAAAATCAATGTATGCGTTCATAACAAACAAATAATAGAACTGAAAATCCAGATCCATAACATATTCTATTGCTAGTTCGACAATTAATTCGAGAAAAATAAAAAAATAAAATTTACCAATTAATATAGTATATATTGGTATTCCGCGTTGAGAGAAGGGAAATCTCCATGTAGAAATCTGACGGAGGCAGCGACAAGGTGGGGAAGGCGCCGCCGCCAATTGTACCAGGCATTGATGTGGTGGTGTTCGACGAGGGGGGAGACGATCTCCAACATCGGTGGAGGAGGGCCTCCTGCAACGGGTTTCGGCCGACGGCGTTTGAAGGGTGACTCCGGCGGTGGCGGTCTGCAGATGTGAAGAAGAAGGAAAAAGAAAAAAAGAAGAAAAAGAAAAGAAAGAAAGAAAAAAAATTGTGAACAGAGAAAAAAAGAAGCAAGAGGATGAAAGAGAGAGAGCGAGAACCGAGAGAATGAAATTGACGGAGAAATAAAATTGTATTATATTAAAAACCTAACACATATGGGCACTTTAGTCTTATCATGGCTGGTAAGGGGGTCTCACTAATTTAGATTGGAATGTGGGTTATAGAAAAAATCTTTAAAGTCAATTGGGTTTAGTTCAAAATATTTTCTAAATAAGGGGTGTATTGCATATTTCCCCAATTTGGAAATAAGGGGGTTTTACAAAATGGGATTTTTATGCAAAAGTCCCCAACCAAGCATGTTTATTATTCTAGGTATAGGGGACATATCTCTTTCACCAATAAGCCCATCCCTTTAATATTTATTATAACTAAAGGAAACATTCATGTATATCCCAATATTACCCTCAATCATTTATACCCAATTCTTAATTGTAATCCAAATTAATCAATTTTGTCCATAAAAGTTCAATTTTGACCACAAAAATTCAATTTTGACTTTTTTTTGGAGTATAATTTAATATGCTCCAATTTCATCCTTAACTTAATTTAATCTCAATTTGACCCCAAATTTCACAAATTATTAAATTTTGACCCAAAATTTTTTTTTTTTCAAAAAAATTTTTTTTTTCAAAAACTTTTTTTTGCCGCCGGATTCCGGCGTTGACCGGCGTTGACTTTTTAAACTTTTTTTTTTTTTCTTTTTTTTTTTTTTTTTTTTCTTCCGGATTTTTTTTCCGGATTCCGGCGGTCAACGCCGGTCTCCGGCGTTGACTTTTTTTTTTTTTTTTTTCTTTTTTCTTTTTTTTTTCTTTTCTTTTCTTCCGGATTTTTTCGCCGGTTTCCGGCGGTCTCTTTCTTTAGTGTTTTTTTAAGTTTTTTTTTTTTTGTTTGGTTTGTTTTGTTTTTCCACGCCCGCCGCTACACGTTGACCGTAATTGTGCTGTCACTGACAGTAATTTAGCGTAATTATACTGTCAATGATAGTTAATTAACGTAATTGTACTGCCGTTGACATTACATTTATGTAATTGTGCTGCCGTTGACAGTAAATTAATGCAATATTATATTTTTTTATTTATTATTATTTTTTTTTATTTTTTTTGATTTGTTGACAAGTCAACGTAATTATATTACTGTCGTTGACAGTAAAATAACTGTAAACACAATAATATTACTGTCAACAACATCAATATTATTATTTTTTTGGGGTGTTTGTTTTGTTCGAGTTATTCACGAAGTAACGTAATAATATTACTGTCTACTATTGTAATATTACTGTTGCTATAGTAATATTACTGTCACTCACAGTAATATTAATTCTTTTGGTTTTTTTTATTTTGTTTACATTTGTTGAACGGACAACATAGTAATATTACTTTATTATACAATAATAATGAATTTTGTTGTGTTAATATTAATGTGCTAGAGATTAATATAGCAATATCAATGTGTTAAACTATAGTTTAGTTAATTTTACTGTGTTTAACAGTAATATAGTTAATACTACTGTCATTCACAGCAATATTGCTGTTTAAACGGAAAAAAAAAGTTACAGAAAAAAAAAAAAAAAAAAAAAAAAAAAAAAAAAAAAAAAATTAAAAAGTCAACGCCGGAGACCGGCGTTGACCGCCGGAATCCGGAAGAAAAAAAAAAAAAAAAAAACAAATTAAAAAGTCAACGCCGGAGACCGGCGTTGACCGCCGGTCAACACCGGAATCCGGAAAAAAAAAAAAAAAAAAAAAAAAAAAAATTAAAAAGTCAACGCCGGAATCCGGCGGGAAAAAAAAGTTTTTGAAAAAAAAAATTTGTGAAAAAAAAAAAGTTTTGGGTCAAAATTGAATAATTTGTGAAAGTTGGGGTCAAATTGAAGTTAAAGTAAGTTAAGGATGAAATTGGAGCATATTAAAGTAAGAGGAGTTATTTTAGTCCTTTACATAAATCTGGACCATGTGTGGACTTATTGGTAAAGGAGAATATTGTCTGAATCTCTTTATGAATAAGTTCCCACTGATGGGCTTATTTGTAATATGCCCATACAAAATAATCCCTTATTTGAAACAATAACATTGCTTTTAGTATGAAATACTACGGTGTTGGTTGTTTACAAAAAAAAGGTAAAAATATACTAATTTTATTGTGCAAGACATAAAAAAATCACAATGCCAACCGGCCAAAGTGCTCTTATTATGGGTATTTTTGGAATTAGGCGCTTAATTAATACAAAGGGGCGTAAAGTGGAAGCACTAGAAAACTTGATCACGTACGGCTAAAACGAATAATTAGGGGTGGGACCAACATTAACGGCGATGATGCAGACAGACAGATACAATTATTGTACACGTGGATATCACCCGTTTGGCCAACACACTAACACCCCCATATATACAAGTCTCAAACTTTACCATTTCTGAACAAATATTTTTCCAAGCCACAACGACCTGGATATGCGCTGCCACGTGTTGGAAAGAGTCACACGTAATCATGAAATTCAATTAAAATTAACCGGCCAGGCCGGCATTATAAAAAGACGATACTCATTACATATTAGTATATATCTACTGTGTGTTACGTTGAAATTATAAACATTCATACATACTGTGTATGTTTAATTTGTTGAAGAAAATAATCGGAGGTAATATATATATAGTGAATAATATAATGGAGGAAGGTCTTAGATTAATAGAGAGAGAGTCGTCAATCGAGAATGAACCTCGTACGCTCAACATTCATCAGATCCACCTAGCCAGGGCAAGCTCTCTCTCTCTCTCTCTCTCTCTCTCTCTCTCTCTCTCTCTCTAGATCTATCATAAGGTGTGTGTGTTAAGTTGTTTTGTTGAAATATGTTAATAGGAATTGGCACGTCATGTGATGAACACTAAAACCATTCAGGAGGCTTCTGCCATTTTCACTCAGGTACTTTAATTAGTTAATTCACTCTTTCATTTTATCATCTTTTTATAGATAATATTATATATATAAAATCCGTAGCCATAATTTTCTGGGGAGAAGACTGTTTCCGAAAAAATATCGAAGAACGAATTGATTTTCTTTGTTTTGTATTATGATCGATGATATTAATAATTAGTTGAACAGATCGATTGAACTGAAATTGTGGATAATGAGCAGGTGTCGGAGCCGGTGGTTAGAAGAGCAGCAAAATCAAGGTTTGAGAGCGTTAGGGCAGCCATAAACGCCGAAGAAGACGATGATGAATACAATGAAAGCTGCATTTTTTATAATATAATACGGATAAGAGACATTGTTTCTGCCCCCTTTTGATCAAAGTCGTCATCGTCGGCACATATATATATATATATATTTTGTATATATATAAATAGATCAGTCTGTAAATTATTAATTTCTTCCCTTTGTTTTTCTTATGTAATCTGGCGCTTTTGTTTCGATAGTGAGTGTATGATCAGATTACAGTAATCTTATGTAGCCACACTTCAATAGTTTCAAAATCCACACCTTTTTGGAATTTTCTTTTTTCAGAAATACAAAACTTATTCCAATTCCAAAAGTTGAAATCTAGAAATTCATTCAAATTCCAAAACCTATAGATGTTTCGTAATTTCAAAAATTTTGAAAATTACACAAGTAATAACATTTTTAAAAAGTTTCAAAAACTCTTATAAATTTTCTAAAATAACCCACTTTCATGAAATCACAAAACTAAAACTACTCATATAATAAATCTTAATATAATTCTAACTGCACGGCACACCTATTTTGTTTTGATTGCAGACACCTACTTTCAACGCCACATAAAATTCTAAACCCTCGAATAAATAAAAGTCAAAACTGTGGAAGAAACTAGTTCTTTTTTTTTATATATGAAAAGTAGAAAATGAAATATTTTGGCTCTCCAACATGAAGCATATGCAAATATTATCTGTCATTTTTTTGGAAAATAAAAAAAAAAAATTAAATCGGATCAGAAATCGAAAATTCCAAATACTTTTTATATAACACTAATTCCAATAAAATAACTGAAAATGTCGGAAATTGGAATTTTAAAAATCAGAATGAAAAATATGTTCCATAATCACAAGTTTTGTAATCGGAACCGACGGAAATTAAAAAGTCCGTTCCAACTTTCACCACTAAATCAGGGCTATAATTACACATAACCTCAATATCATAAAGGTAAGTTATAAACCCTAAAATTTGACATCCCCTAAACCTAAAAGAAAGAAATAGAACAAGCAAAGGATGACAGCTGACAGTGAGTGACTGACTACTGCTGAGTTAAAAACCACAGAAATTATCAGACTAGACACAAATTCATTGTGTCAAAGAAGCAAAATCATAAACATATAGGCCAAATATAGTAAAACCATGCTTCCTAGTCATGTAAAAAATCCCATGGTTTATCGGGAAAAATCTTACTCAATAGCTACACTCAGAGATTATCAACCAAGTTGCCATTTAGTAAATCTGTTCAAGAGGATGGTGCCGAAGCAATTTCAATTGAACAATCACAGTAAGTATTCAAAAATACAAATAGAGCATCATTCAAGTAGCAATAATAAAAGAAAACCACAAAAAGCAGCAGATAATTTCGCACGAGAATAAACAATAATAATAATAATAATTGGTGCTTAAAAAGAAAGAAAGGGAGGATACACCAACAGCTGCTCGACCCCCCCATCATAACTGATAAAGCTTCGTTAGTGCATTCACCAGCTCCGTGAGTCACCTCAGCCTTTATATGTATGGAGGAGCCACCACTAGTACAACTACATGAACAATAAACAGCTGAAGGTGTTGAGCGAGCTGGATTTGATTCCGTTTTCTTAGGTATTCCTGGAACAATAAATTTGGCCAAAAAAAAATTTAAAATATGAGATCGACTACAGAAAAAGTTAAAAACAGTAAAATCATACTGCAACTTCAGAAAAGGTACCTGCAGCACCTCCCTGACAAAAAAAATGAGGTTTAATGCAACCTCAATAAGAGATGCTGCATTTACATAGTAAAGTCATGAAATAACAGAAAATAAAACATTCGTGTTTTTTTCGTTTTTTTGACAGAACACAGAATCAGTAGCCCCCATGCCTGAACACAAGTAGAATCCCGGTTCCGCAAGGGATGCTGGACTCTGGGAGAGATGATTTAGCAAATTTTCTTCAAACTGCCATTTTCTGACAGTGCATACATCATACATATATAGAGATGAAGAAACAATTCATAGAATGTGAATACTGTTGTCAAATTCATCAGTTATCAGCAGCAGGTCTACCTCTTTCCGAGTCTTGATTGTTGGAGTTGAAACCATTATTACCTGGTTGCCCAAATGCAAAATCCATATCATATGCAACATTAGATCCCTGATAAAACTGGTTGTCAGCCTGCATTTTCATGGTAAGTCCATGAGAATGATAGAACAAAAGAGCATCCTGGGAAAACCAAATTACAATAATCTGTTTAAAATAAATTTTAAAAAAAAATCGGTATTTTGCTCACCATCTGAAAGCCATCCAAACAATTATTTCCAGGTTGAAATCCTTCGGGCATCATAGGCAGTTGATTCGGGCCAGAAGAATACTGATTCGTGCTAGCAAAACTGGGTCCAGGGCGGAACTGTTGACCATTGTCATAGCTGTGGGACCCAAATATGTCGCCAAGTGGTGACTGGTCCGTTCGAGGAACTTTGTGTGGATAATTTAACGGGGCGAGAAAATCATTAAGCTCTATATAGGCTGAATTGTCTTGTGGAAGTATGTTGTTGAGAAGATATCCATCTCTCTGCATCCCTGAGAAATCAAGAGTGCCTTGATACATCTGAGCCCAACTGTTCCAACTATTAAGATCATCAAGACCGTTATATATATCATTTGCATCCCAACTAGCCAACCGTTTGTTCTTCCCCTTTTCAGTAAGATCATCCTGTATGCATAGAATTCAGTTTCAGTGACAGGAAAATATTTCAAAAGAACAAATAAATTATGCATTTCAATCACTTTTGGCAGTGACAACTCAAAACACTAGCGAGTTTATCAAAACCAAGTACAACAAATCTCAGATGTGTACAACAGTTACATATTTATAAAGGTTACCATGCTAAAGCCAATGATTCTCCTCTCCTTTTTCCACCCAAAATAGGGAAAAGAAACATGAACCTTAAAAGCAGATGGTACAGAGGAAGCACAGTGAACTTCTAATTTATTTGCTGAAGTATACTAACAAATACACATTAGAAGACCATTTAAGAACACTAAAGTGATTTATCCATTAGAGGACTATGCATATATTTAGCATTAACAGGATGGCAGGTATTAGTCGGTAAAGAAACAGTTCGGTAAAACGATACCCAAGCCTCGGTTGCTACATAATTGACAAGAAATATTAATACATCAATCGGGATAAATACTCAACTTAAGGCATATATATCATAGCAACAATATGTCAAAACAGGCATTTTCTATGCCCATACCTGGTTGATTCCATTCTCATTAGAAAGCAATGCGTCATCTTCTGTAAACGATTCCAACAGACGAACAATCTCATCATCAGTCTCATCCACAAGCACCTCACTAGTTGGAGTTGGATGAACAGCTGAAGGTGAAGGACCTCCTTCAACAAGCAATGCAGACGTGCTCCCAGGGGTAAACAAGCTTGACGGACCATCAGATGCCAAGGACATAGCTTGGTTTGGAGTGTCATCTTCAACATCGGCCCACTCTGCTTCATCAAATGGAGCTCCATATTGAGCACCATTTTTTGGGCCTGGACCATTCTTCTTGAAGACTTTACAGAGCACAAATGTGTCCTGCAAAATACATGAATGATCAGAGAACTGTTATAGGTCTAGCAACAACAAAAATAGCACAAAAGGAAAATTGCGAGACAGAAATAGTTATAACTGTTATCAAGAATCTTGCTATCTAACCATACGTAACTTTGATAAGCAATAATGCAGCTCGAATTCCAGTACATACTGAAATGAAAATTTTGTTTAACACTCAACATAAGAAACCAACTACAATGAGAATGTCCAAGGAAACAAAGTCCAATGTCCATAAAATTATTAATTGGATTAATGGTCATTAAAAGTGCCGTTGGTATTGAACTTGGAAAACGGGTGGATAATAGAGACAAGTTAGGTCGCAGAGAAGGTCAACCTCAATTAAAAACATTGTTCCAACTTACATTATGAAACCTAACAGTACTTCATATACTAAACCAATGGAGTTTACCATACAGATTTATAGTAATTCTTGCGAAACATAAGAATTCAAGTACAGGTAAGCCATTGTGACAGAACTTCATTTGAAAAGGAACAAGGGTTTCAGATAACAAAAACTTAAATGATTAGACTAATCCAACCAACTTTCATAGAGCACCAAGAATCTAAAATATGAATACTAGGTTTATGAGATATTAGCTCAACCAATAGTTTTACAGTCAAATATCAGTACGGTCTTATGAACAATCAGGTTTGTAACCAAAGGAGGTCAAAATATACCTGAACTCCAGCTGCAGCCAACTGGGCATCAACGATCTTGTACTCATGAATAACCCAATCGGTTCTTTCCCCTTTGGGTGCAGTGCCTAAGTGAAAAACTAAGGTTTTCACCGATCCAACTTTTCGGTCATTGTGACTGATAGGTCTATCCTTTCCAGTAGTTTTCCAGTACCCATTTTCAGTAGCACGCTTGACCCGAACTCCACTTGCATACTTTTTCTCTCTTGGGCAGAAAAAGAACCACTCAAGATCCTTATTTTTCAAGCAAGATTTATCTGCAGAAAATCAGAGAAACATCATAACTCAAATGTGTCCGTGTATTCAAAAGTCAACCAGCATATGTTAAATCAAAGAACCAAATAATTGGCAGTCAAAAACTGTAATTGTGCAATTAGAGAAGCAGAACAAGAGAAATAGTAGACCTGGAAGATCCCATGGAGAGAACTTGTATATGTTGACTTCCGCAATAGCTTCAAAGAGAAGCTTCTTTCCCATGACCTTCCTCTTGAGATAGTACATAATCAGCTCAACATCAGTCGGATGAAATCGAAATCCAGGAGGGAGGGATGTCCTTGCCATGACAACAGAACACCCCACAATCTAAATACTTGAATTTACTTCCCGCGAACAATTTTTTTTCTTTACAACCGTTTTATGGCACTAAAAAAATAAACCAACAAAAAAAAAGAACTGAAAAACGAACACGTGAACGAATTGCAATCGGCCCTCAAGTCCAATGTCGAAACAATAACTTTCTGGAGCACCAAAGTCTCTCCCGGTTCATGAAACGGAAAGCACACCAGACAAACCACTGATACTTCTTGCTGGAATCAAAAGACATCTGGTGTGCAAAACAAGCCCTAGCATTTTAACTATATGAGAAGCCTTTCGCAGAAAATAAAATCAAAAAAACCCACCCGAAACAAGTAAAAGCCACACCATAATGAAAACCCAATCAACATACAACCAAAACTATAAAAAGGAGAAAGAAAGTACCCATTTCATAAGAAACTTAATACATTGATAAAGCCCAGTTGGAGTGAAGCATCAAAAGATTTTACTCGGAAAATAGACAAAATAAATTTACCTTAAAAAGTAATACCTAAAAAAATTGAAAAATCGCAATAATATAAGAATCAAATGATATCGTCAATAGACTCTTATCACCATTACAGAGAAATTAAAACCATACAGATGAAACACTCAAACGATTGGATTCTATATTATAAAATTTTGTTTGACATATTATAGTTTTGACAAAATGCCCAAAATCGAAATGAAACCCTAGAATCCAATACCAGAAGAACGCTACACAACACCTCCCCCCCAAAATCAACGGTCCAGGAAAACAATTGCAGAGGAAACGGCGTATTGTGCCCAGAAATAAACAGGAATAAATCAAAACACACCTTAACGGAAGACGAACCGGAGAAGCCGAGAGAGAAAAAAACGCGTAGATTACTAAGAAAACTCAGAACAGTAAATGAAAGGGCCTAATTTGGTGCTGGGCGAGGGTTTAAATAGAGGGACTCTAGGGCGAGGTTTTGGAGTGAGAAAGTGTGTATTTGAAAAGAAAAACTTCTCCAATAAGCTAACTTCTCATTGGTTGATTGACGCAGTATTTTAGGGTAAATTTTGATTTTCCCCCCTTATATTTTGATTTGGTATCACTTTACCCCTCATACTCTCGATTTCATCGATTTGGCCCTTGCACATGAAAAACTGTCTCAATGTAGCTCTCAATGTCAGTTGTCGGACAATTAAAATTAACGGTCTAACCTCTGAAATTACAAAAACACCATCCCTCCCAGTTTAAATAATTATTAAAAAAAAACAAAAATAAAATAAAATAAAAAATTCAAGACAACAAGAAAGCATAGTCCACGATGACAAACACAATTTTTTTTTTATTATTATACTTTAAAGAGTAAAAAGCAGTTTACCCCCTAAACTAAGGGTCGATTTGCACTTTACCCCCCAAACAAAAAAAATTTGCACGTTTTTACCTGAACTCGTTAATTCGTTGTACGGTGCCCCCTAAACTCAATTTTCCGGCAAATTTGGACGGAATATTAAATCATATGCGTTGCACGTGCAATTTACAGGGGTAAATTTGTCCATTCTTAAATTGTATATATTAAATATAAAATAATGATTTATAATAAAAGGAAAAAAGCAAATCACCCACCACAGGCCTTTTTTTTTTCCTTTTCTTTACTCCCTTTTTTTCCACTCTGTTCTATTTCTTCTTCTTTCTTGTTCGTTTTATCTCCTCCATCGGAAAATGGATGTGCGTATCGATTCTCCCAGGACGCAAGAGGGCTGAATCGATTCCTTCTTTGTCGTTCATCGTGAAAATCATAATTCTCTCATCCTCAGAATTCGACAGCCCATCCATGAAATTCATCAGACCGGATGACGTAATCCTCGACCTCGATCTGTCCGACACATAACGATCGAAATCCTCGAAAACCTGCTTCGATTTCTGAAACATTTCCAAATCGTTGCGTATTTTGGCTTTCACGTCTGGGTCGATTACGAGCGAGTCGAAACTCGCCGGGTGATTAAAAGGAACCGATTTCCACCTGCCGTTGCTTCCGTTATTGTAAATCCTCAGTTCTTTCCCCCTCTGCTCGATATCGTCGGAGACTGTGTGTATGTGTTGAAGATAGGGTTTCAGTACCCTCCGCTTATCCCTTTTGTTGATTCTCATGACGAAATTCCGAGAAACAATCTGGTTCCGGTGGTCTCTTTCGATTTGATTGACCCATGAAATTCGAGCTCCGAGGAAGACCTCTTGGATGGACTGATTGTCGTCGAGGGAGAGAAGTATGTCATTGGGCTTTCTGCCGGAGAAAAGGTTGGTAAAATCGGAATCCTCCATCTAAGAGTGTGACAAGCTGTAGTCGGGATCGGAGGAGAGATAGGTGTCGTAAAGCCAGTGTCATAGAGGGTCTTAGCCGAAGCCGGAGGAAGGGGAGGAAAAAGCGGCGGAGGAAAGGAGGAGGGATAGGTAAATCGCTGGTGGTCGGGGGTGAGGGAAGAAGAAGATTGCAGATGTTTTTTTTTTTCCTTTTTTTTTGTTTTTAATTAATTTATATTTAATATATAAAATGGAAGTGAATTTATGAATTTACCCCTGCAAATTTCATGTGCAATGCACGTGTTTAACTTTCCGTCCAAAATTGTCGGAAAATTCAGTTTAGGGGGTACCCTGCAACGAACTAAAGAGTTTAGGTAAAAGCGTGCAAATTTTTTTTGTTTAGGGGGTAAAGTGCAAAACGGCCATTAGTTTAGGGGGTAAACTGCTTTTTACTCTACTTTAAATTGGGATGAGTGGTTTTTTTGTGATTTTCAGACCTTAGACCAAATGGTCGTAAGGTCAAAGGTCGAGGACTCATTTGAGACAATTTTTCAAGTGTAGGGGCAAATCGATGCAATCGAGAGTAGAAATGAGTAAAGTGATGTAGAGCCAAAGTATAAGAGGGGAAAGTGGAATTTACCATTATTATTATTATTATTATTATTATTATTATTATTATTATTATTATTATTATTATTATTATTATTATTATTATTATTATTATTATTATTATTATTATTATTATTATTATTATTATTTTATTATTATTATTATTATTATTATTATTATTATTATTATTATTATTATTATTATTATTGTTATTTTTATTGTTATTATTATTCTTACCATTGTTATTTTTATTATTATTACCATTGTTATTGACTTATTGTTATTATACTCATGTTTTACAATTACTAATTACCTTTAACTAATTGTATTTAATTTCATTTTGATAAGTGCAGGGTAAGAGCAACTCCATTTGAGGCACTAAATAAGGTATGAAACTAAAAAACTATCACTTTGATACTCCAAAATTTAAAAAATCCTCCTCCAACGGGGGCATTAAAGTGAGAATCATTTTGATACTCAACCAACCCAAGGTGCAAAAATGCTCCCTGAAAAATGAGGTATCAAAAATATAACCACCCAATTAACCTATCACTATTTGACACGTGGCATTTAAAAATATAATTATTCATATACTTAAAATTTGATAATCTATTTGATATTTGTGGTTTGAGTGAATTTCATATACTTAAAATTTGATAATCTATTTGATACATGTGGTTGGAGTGAATTTTTTTTCAAGAGTATCAAAGTATTATATAAAGCATCAAATGAAAATTTAATGCTCCATTTTAAAATCTCCCATTGAAGTTGCTCTAACGAAGTAAGCATAATCATCAAACAAGAGAGGTTTTGGCAATTTTCAAACTAAGAGAGGAAGGGTTTGCAGTTTCATTATCTAACAGGGATACAATAATGAAATTAATCCTAAAATAAAGCATTACAAACAAATGGTTCAAATAAAATTATAGATATTATGGTACACAAAAGAAAAAGGAAATACATAAAAACACTATAGTATTAGAGAGATGACATCATATTTATATTGAGATTTCAATACTACTATAGTACCAACTATTTTCGATACGGTACCAATATTGTACATTGTACGAATAATGAAATAATAGGAATACTTTTCTATTTTTCGCTTTTGTTCGATTTGTACACTATGATACTCCGAAATCGAAAAATACATTCACCTATATACATAGGTGTCGAATGCAATAAACTCCGAGTTAATTAATTAGTAGAATTATTGAGCAAGAACTCCTGTGTTTTGGTCTCGTAATAGTAACCGTCGGAGGAAGAAGCATCGGCCGAGAAAATCATAGCCCCATTCACACTAAAACCATTATCTTCCAACAAACTCAACGCCTCGAAGAATGCATCACCTTGAATCCCTCTCCCATTCACCTCGTAGCTAGGCAAAATTTTTCCGTCGAACTCCAACGTCCGGTTCCTGAAAACCTCCACGTATTTCTCCGGTGTCTTCACTTTGTCGGTATAGAATTGGTAGTTCACGTAGTCTATCACATCCTCGTACCCTTCGTAGAGACTCATGTACGGCGACACGGTGGAGTAAAAAGGCGCGATCGTGGCCACCGTGATCAAGCTTTGGTTCTTCAAGAAAGTGATCAGCTCTCCTATGCAGTAAGCGAAGCTGTCGTCGCTGTTTTTCTTGTCCGGGAATTTCTCGTAGTCTACGTCGATTCCGTCGAGGTTGTAAGTTTGGATGAGGGATTTTAGCGACGAGAATGCGTTGGAGATCCATAGGTTTCTGTCTGGGGGGCTGTACCAGAAGAGGGTTTTGCCCCCCAGGCTCCAGCCGGAGAGGCTGGCCAGGACTTTGACGTTTGGATGTAGGGATTTGGTGGCGGCCACCGCGTCCGGCGTCAGAGTGGCGGCCCAGTAAGGTGAGAAGATGCCGTTTTGTGGGGTGCCGGATGGGTTTGCGTCGATTGCGAAGCTGAGGATGAAATGGAAATCTATGCCTTCCTTTATCGGGACGTCGGATAATTCGATGGGGATTCCGGTGGCTCCGATGTACTCCATCATCACCTTTGCATCTGAAATTGTTTCAAACATAATTATATTAATTGATTGCAATTAGTACTATTTAGATTACTGTTATATGGTGAAGAAAATGCATCATATAATTAAGGAGGTTATTTATGCTAATATTAATACTTACCACAACTAAGTGCCTGAAAAGTGACAAACAACACAAGGAGTAGAACCCTATTCATTCTTCTGCCCTTCTTATTAATTTTTTTTTTTTTTTGTGTTTATTGGATATATATATTAATATATATATAGGTTGAGGATATATGTTAAATTTTCTCGATTTGTCCCTTAGCCGGCGGAATCAAGATCCTGCATGTTGTAATAATCTAGGATATATATGTATTCGAAGATTACAAGAATAAATGATCAAGAACAACTATTAACAAATTTAATTTATTGTTACGTTAAAACAAAATGTCTGGATGATTTCTCAATGTGAATCCCAAGACAAAATACTTTGTATTGAGATGAATCAGGTGGAATCTCGGCTCCAGCCAAATAAAAACATTTGAATCGGACATTATAGTTAGGGTCCATTTGATATACACCCTTAATATGAAAAATATATAGGGATAGGTCCACCCCTAAAATTCTTTCTTTGAGATAACCCCCTGGAGAGGCAAAAGGACTATTGTGCCCTTATATCTAATTTTTGTTCAACTGCATTCAGCATTTTTGCTAACTGCATTCAGCATTATGGCCAACTGCAATTAGCATTCAGACCTGCATTTATCACATTCTCAGATTTTTTTAATAAAAAATTATAAATGTTTATTTTATTATTATTTTTATATATACCTCTGTTGTATTTTTTATTTTTTTATTTTTTTATTTATTTTATTTTTTTAATTTTTTAAAATTGCTTAATTTTTTGTAATTTTTAATTTTAATATTTTTTTAAATTTTTTTAATTTTAATATTTTTTTAAAAAGTTTAAATTTTAAAATTTTTAATTTTTAATTTTGTTTCAATTTTTTGATAAATTTACTGTATTGAAATTGAGTAGACATGACTCTTGTATATATATTACATATGATTATATAAAAAAAACTTCATCTACACCAAAAGTAAAAATTCACAATTTAATCTTGATATTATAAATTAATTAATACCCAACAAAAAATTGGAAAAACACAATCATCAACATCACTGTACATCAGAAAAAACACATAACTTATATAGCTTATATATAACAATATATTACTACGAGTTACTACACGTGACTATATATGACTACACATGACTATATATGACTACATGTATATGACTACACGTGACTATATATGACTACACATGACTATATATGACTACACATGTATATGACTACACGTGACTATATATGACTACACATGACTATATACGACTACATGTATATGACTACACGTGACTATATATGACTACATGTCTATGACTATATGTGACTATATATGACTACATGTATATGACTACACGTGACTATATATGACTACTATGTGACTATATATGACTACATGTATATGACCACATGTGACTTATAGTCAGATATAGTGTAGTTTGTATTTATAGCTTCAAATCTTACTTTTCAACACAACAACAATTTCAATCTATCGATTGCAAAAGAACTGCACCATGTCCTCTCGGCAAAAATTATTGCATAGAAGTTGTTCGAACACCAAGACCTGTGACAAAATGATGATATTTGAAGTGTTAGCAGCAGAATGTTTAACAGGACATCAATAGCCAAATTTCTATTAAAAAATAAAAAAATTGAAATCAGTGGCCAAAATTCCTATTAAAAATTAAAATTAAAAAGATTGAAAAACAAATAGCAAATTATTGACTGCAAATCAATTGATTTTTTTTATCAATGAACGTAATCCTAATTAAAAAGTTCAGGAACCCTAATTAAAAAGTTCAATCAGTAATGTTGTGTACCATTGAATACAGGTATGTATTCCTCCATATATATATATATATATATATATATATATATATATATATATATATATATATATATATATATATATATATATATATATATATATATATATATATATACCAGATATATACAAACGGCGGCGGAGAGCAGCGGCTGCGGCGGCGGGGAGCAGCGGCTTCGGCAGCGTCGGGAGCAGCGGCGTTGGAAGCAGCATCGGGAGCAGCGTCGGGAGCAGCGACGGCGGAGAGAGCAGTAGCGGCGGACGACGGCGGAGGAAACAACGTCGGCGGAAGACGGTGGAGGGAGCAGCGGCTGTGGGCGGCGCAGATTGGGAGAGGAGCAGAGGTGGTCGTATGGGTGTGGTGGATCGAGAGAGAAGAAGAGAGAGGGAGGAGAGATGTAACGGCTGATGAGTGGGTGGGAGATAAACTAGGGTTTGAAGAATTAAAAGGGTAAAACATGTATTTTAAGTTGTTTAGGGGGGTCTCACTAATTAAGATTATAATTTGGGTTTTTGACTAGATAAGAAAAATGCATAGGACCTACACCTATATATTTCTAAAACTAGGGGGTTATCCCTCATTTCCCCTTATAGTTAATGCAGAATTTTGTTTTTATTTTTAAATAAACAACAAACTAAACTGTTGGGCCTCATTTGATTGCTAAGATAAACCATGATTAACTAAATAGTTGGACTTAATTTGATTGCTAAGATAAACCATGATTAACTAAATAGTTGGACTTAATTTGATGTTTGGTATTTCCAATAATTATCTTGATTTATCTTGCCTTCTAATGAGTTTTTTTTTTTGTTGGACGTTGCAAACTCCAATAAAATATTAGATTATTTAATCTTATCTTGGCTAATCTCATTTTACCAATATATTGCACCTCAAGGGCCATACTGACCGTACTGCTGCCAATGAATAAAAATCATTACAAATCAAGTTATTGGTTTTTGCCTTAGGAAGAGAGAGAGAGAGAGAGAGAGAGAGAGAGAGAGAGAGAGAGAGAGAGAGAGAGAGAGAGAGAGATTTAATTAGTAAAATTCAAAATATGATACCTACATCAGGTTCCTTTGAACTTTTATAGTTGAAACTTGAGAAAGACATCAGAAAATTCAACAACTTCAGAGCCTCATCAATGCCAAACTTTACGCCTTTTTCCTTCAATGTACTCATTTTGTGGATTCTGCCAGCCATTGGCATCAAGATTTGGAGATTGAGATGCAAATACGGCTCAATTGCATATAATTACGCTGCTTTGCACCCATAAATTCCCAGAGACGAGCAGTAGCTATAGTTTTGGAAAGTACTGTCTTTCGAAAGTTGTCAAAGAGACTCACCTGAGAGTGCATGGCTTTCTCCTTCGAAAGCATGAAAAGAAAGCCCGACCCAAGAATTAACAAATTTGCCTCACATTTGAAACAAGATTACAAATGAAAAAAAAAATTGAAAGATGAAGAAATATTCCTTTTCAGATCTACAATGGATTAATATCCAACGAGCAAAAAGTGTATAAAATAATAAATGAAAAAAAAAAAAGATAATGAGTATGGAAATCTAATATGCTATGTAATTTAAATCTCGTTCGCCTCAGCTGTGTAATCCTCCCAATGTCAAAAGAAATACATTCAACCACTCAAAGTTCATAATTAGCATACTAAACCTAAACTGAAACTTGTCTCATCGCTCGTCAATTAATCGTTCATTAGTCAATCTTATGTCAATCCATCATTGTAGGATTTAAGTATTTAACCCTATACAACCATAATAAACTGTGGATTACACAAGAAACAATGAGAAGAAAACTGTCATATATATTTTTATTTATTATTAAGCAAAAATACTAATGTAATCAAGATTTGTGGTCGAGAGCAGCTTCAACTTCCATGTACCTTCAAAACCATATCATCAATTCATGATTACTACAAATTATATTTTTACTAAAGCAAAAATAATGCAAAAGTTCCTGATATAATAAACAATGCTTAAAACACTAATTGAAATAGGGAAATTAAAAGAAAAAACTCATAACAAGAAAAGTGTGTACTTATGAAAGCTAGTTAGTTAGTTGGTGGCGGCCAATAGACGGTGCTTATAGTAAGCATGGTAAGGATGATTGGAATGTAGAAAGCTAAAATTCGGATTCCCTTGACAGCTTGCAATAATCCTTTGCTCGAACCCTGGTCCATTCTTCGCCACGTACCGAGCAGTTTTGTCTACGATCATTCTTATTTCCGGAGGAGGCAATATTGTCGAAGCACCCTCCATCTTTCAACCTGCAAATTTAATTGCAAACAAACATTGTCAGAAACACACGTAAACAACACCAACCGACAAAAAGAAAAAAAAAAAGTAAATTAATGGGTTCTACATGTAATGATGAAAACCAACCCCCAAAACCCTAGAATTTAGTACTCGGGGAAGCGAAACAGAAAAGTAAATAAATCGGACAGAAAACAATGAAAAGAAAAAAGTATGGAAAGATGAAAAAAAAAAGTCGTAGATGCAAGAATCCGCAGAGAAATTATGTTCGTCCTCGACTATTGGTTTTCCTGAAATCCGGAGAGAGCGGTTTTGGAAGAAAATATATAATATATAGGCGGCTGCTGGTAGTGTGGGTTTGGGTTTCCTTAATCAGGCCCAGCATCTAATGTGGGCTGAATTTGCATGCCCACCCCTCTTCATACGAAAACACTAATGTTGGTTATCAAGTTATTTATAATATAAATATTGAAATTGTAAATTTTTATTGTTGAGGTTTATGAATTTCTTTTTGTATAAGTTAATATTTGTGTGTGTACATTATTGATCGACTAAAAATATGAGGTAAACAAAAAAAATGAATATAACTACGAATGACTATAGTTTACCACAGTTACGTGTAGTTATTTTAAGTACAATAAACATATTGATTTAAAAAAACTTAACTTTTTTCTAGAAAAAATAAAAAAAGTAATATTTAAAAAAAATATAAATAAAAAATAATAAAGTAAACAAACGGGTTAAAAAAATTATAAATATATAAATAAATCATCGAAAATGCTAAATGCAATACCAGAAATGCTGAATGCAGTTTGACCGAAAATTGCATATTAGGGCAGTATAGTAGTTTTGCCTCTCGAGGGGGTATGCCAAAAGATGAATTTGGCTTGAGTTTAACCCAATTTTTTTCTTTCTTTCTTTTTTTTTTTAATCTTTACTTTGTTGTTTGCATTTTTGCGAAATCTAGGTAGTTTGTTGTTTGCAATTCAATAATGCAAAATTTGGATATATTTTTTATTCAGTTTACTATTTGTTTGCCGAAATCATATGTAGTTGTTATTTGCAATTCAATAATACAAATTCTTATTTTCAGTTTGCTATTTGCAGTTCATAGAATCAGCGGGGGTGGCGCGGCATCTGTGATTTTTTTAAAGTATGAGTTTGTACAATAAAGTATTTTTTTTTTTACGAATTGATTTTGTTTTTTGTACCAAAAAAGGCGAAATCCCTCGGCCCCAGGGCCCCCATTCTTTGGCCCGACAAGTATTTGATGGAGGAATGTAAATCATGGTAACTCACCGGCCCGTTAAGGTAGCGGACCCGGACTTGGTGCCCAAAAGTAGGGTTGTGCATTGATCGGTTTTAACCACCAACCAACCCATTTTCGACCCATAATTTGTGACGGATAATCAACCATCATCCGACCCATTGAAGTTGGGTCGATAATTTCAACCAACCCATGTATAGTTGGGTCGATAATGGTTTCTAATATGCTAAAAAGTTGGTTAGTCGGGTAATATCGGGCAACGAACTTTATTTATTAATTTTATTTTAAAATATTTAATATTTTCAATTTTAAATTTCTATTTTATATCACATTTATTAAATAGTCTATAGTAACCAAAATCCTAAAAGCAATAAATATAACCTAAGTATCTAATTTGAACTATTTTAATTTTAAGACATATAGCCTAACTATTTACACGATTCTTATTTGTTGAACCATTTATGTTTAATTGCAATACATGTGGCCTCTAATGTTTTGATTTTTTTATTTGAATATTGTTGAGCTAGGCATATTTAATTTATAAAAGATATAACACTGTAACAACTAATAAAATATTAAAAAAAAAATATTTAGATGGATGATCCATCAACCAAACCATCGACCGATCCACTAAATTTGTTTTCAACCATCACCCAACCCATGTAAATTAGGATAACGGGTTCCAATATTTACCAAAGTTGGTTGGATGTGTTGGGTTGGTTTTATGGCTGGTTTTTAACCAACCTAACCAATGCACAACCCAACCCACAAGGAACCAACCATATTGGAGTTGACACATTGCGGCTGCCAGGATTCGATCCTAGGACCTTGTACCAACTTACCATCTCCGGAACCACTTGAGCTACACCCATACGGGCTTGATTTTGTTTTTTAGTTAAATTTGGAAGAGAGATATGTTTGGGGGAATTAGTTTTGATAAAGAGATTTTTGGGGATTTAATTTTGATTTAATTAGGGTTATTTTGGCCACAATGAATATAATTAATTTATTAAAATACACATTTTTTTTTGAATTTATAGACATAAATTATAATATAGAGAGACCTACAACAAATTGTCATGTATAAAATAAGCCCCTTTTTTTATTGCATCCTGAATGTTTATTGGATAATTGAGTGGTCCAATTAAATACAACGGTAAATTCCACTTTACCCCCTTGTACTTTGGTTGAATATCATTTTACCCCTTGTACTTTGGTTCAATATTACTTTACCCCCATTTACTCTTAATTCATCGATTTGCCCCTTGTACTTTTGCTCGATATCACTTTACCCCCTTCTACTCTCAATAGCATCGATTTGCCCCCCTTACTTGAAAAAATTGTCTGAATGTGGCCCTAGCCGTTAGTTTTCAGACCTTTGACCTTAACACCGTTTGATTTAAGTATGAAAATACTAAAATGTCACCCCTCCAGTTTAAATAATTATTAAAAAAGTTAAAAAAAATAAAAAATAAAAAACAACAAAAAATAAAAAATAAAAAATTCAAGACAGCGAGAAAATATAGTCCACGACGCCAGCCACAATTTTTTTTATTAATAATTATTTAAACTGAGAGGGGTGGCTTTTTTGTAATTTTCAAACTTAGATCAAACGGTGTTAAGGTCAAATGTCTGAAAACTAACGGCGATGGCCACATTGAGATAAATTTTCAAGTAAGGGGGGCAAATCAATGCTATTGAGAGTAGAAGGGGGTAAAGTGATATCGAACAAAAGTACAAGGGGGCAAATAGATGAATTGAGAGTAGCAGGGGGTAAAGTGATATCGAACCAAAGTACATGGGGGCAAATCGATGCAATTGAGAGTACAAGGGGGTAAAGTGATATCCAACCAAAGTACGAGGGGGTAAAGTGATATCCAGCCAAAGTATGAGGGAGTAAAGTGGAATTTACCCTAAATACAAATATGCAACAAAAAACGTTTTCAAGCTAAAACGCGATTTTAAGAGCTGGGCTAATGAGACAGGGTACAATGAGGAAGCTGGTCTAAATGCTCTATTCAAAGAGGTCTCTTCTGCCAATGGAGGAAGGATATTCCGCAGAAAAGATAATGCAATTACACGATTGATTGATTGATTAAATAGTTTTGCTGAAATCAGAATTAAAAGAGATGAGCTTTTCCACTGTTTCGAACCCATTTCTCGATAGTTTATCGCTAAAACCCTTGTCCGTTTCCCCTTGTTCTAAAACCCTGTTTGCTCGAAGTGATAGGCGGCGTAATTTTTTGCTAATTAGACCCTTCTCGGCTTCAATTTTGCGGTTCCAGTCACGCACCTGTGTACTACATCTCCACAACGATGTGGGAAGACTGAGAATTAAAGGTTGCAAAGCTGCGCCAAGTCCGAGTTCCAACTCAGTGGAAGTGGAAACTGAGTCTGCCCACCAACTGTTCGAGGTGGGTTCCATCTCAATTTCTTCGCTTTTTTTTTTTTTTGAATTTTGGGTCTTGGCATTTGGGAATCTACACTTTAAAGTATGACACCAACAATGCAAGTAGAGTTTCATGTTACCTTAGCAAAAATTTGCTTTATCACTTGAATCGGTAAATTGCGTAATCAGAATTTGTTTTAATTTGCTTTACTGAAGAATATTGAAGTGGAGATTGGGTGATGGATTGTTTTCAATCTCTTTATGCATGTGTTTACATGCACTTAACGTTTGTCTTTTTGTACTTTAAAGTTTAAACAAAGTTGTTTCTTCTGGTATTTCCGAGTTATTTTATCTTGAAGTCGTATAGATATATTGTTTCCTACGGGTGTTACTAATGAAGCACTTAGTGTCGATTTTTTGGGAATTAATATGGTTTTGAAAACAGAGGTCTTTTAATCTGACTGGATAGTTTGTTTACGTTTTTCGATCTTTTAACGTTTATGAGAGAGATGACCTTGCCTGATGATATAAATTGATGATGGAGATTGCCAGAGTTTGAAAGAAGCAGAGAGAGAACGAGTAAACCAATTAGAGGAATTCGAGAGGAAGGCAAATGTTCAGTTGGAGAGGCAGCTCATGATGGCTTCAGAATGGAGCAGAGTACTTTTGACTATAAAGGGAAAACTAAAAGGAACTGAGTGGGACCCGGAGAATTCTCACGGCATAGGCTATAGTGACTTCAAACGACTTCTTGATTCGAACAATGTCCAATTTATGGAGTACTCTAATTACGGGCAGACTGTCTCAGGTTGGAAGTTTTCTTGTTTCTCGTTTTTATATTTATGCATATTCTGTGATTTGATTTGAACATGAAGTGTACAAACGAGATATTAGTATATTTTTAAATATTTTTTTTTCTCATGTTTTCACAATCTTTGTCATGTTTGTTTGAACTTTGAAACCCTCATTAGCTTTTTGGTTTCTTATGATTTTTTTTTGTTTTACTTCTTTGTCTGAAAAACAGTGATTCTACCCTATTATAAAGAAGGGAAGAATGTCGGTCAAGAAGGTGACAAAAAGAAAGAAATCATTTTCCGACGCCACGTGGTCGACCAAATGCCAATCGACTGTTGGAACGATGTTTGGCGAAAATTGCATCAACAGCTTGTAAATGTCGATGTCTTAAATGTGAATAGTGTACCTGGAGAAGTTTATTCAACTGTTGCAACTGCAGTTGTTTGGTCAATGAGGCTAGCGCTTTCTGTTGCTCTATATGTTTGGATTGATAATATGTGCAGACCAATTTACGGTAAATTAATACCTTGCGATCTCGGCACCCCTCCTAAAAAGACGACACTGCCCCCACTCAAGAGCCAGGGCCTTGGCTCATTAGGAAAGAGTCGGTAAGTTCACTTGTGATTTTTTCTTTTTTTATCCATACAATTTTATTCTGATCCGTTTAAACTTTACTTTGATGCCAGGGCAAAGTTCATATCAGCTGAAGAAAAAACAGGTGTTACATTTGATGATTTTGCTGGCCAAGAATATATCAAGAGAGAGTTACAAGAGATTGTTCGAATACTGAAAAACGACGAGGAGTTTCAAAACAAAGGTATCTATTGCCCGAAAGGAGTCCTTCTTCATGGTCCACCCGGAACTGGTAAAACACTTCTTGCAAAAGCTATAGCTGGTGAGGCAGGTCTTCCATTTTTTGCTGCTAACGGTACAGA
This sequence comes from Erythranthe guttata, assembly GCF_056151865.1. Classification (NCBI taxonomy): domain Eukaryota; kingdom Viridiplantae; phylum Streptophyta; class Magnoliopsida; order Lamiales; family Phrymaceae; genus Erythranthe; species Erythranthe guttata. The sequence continues at coordinate 7,281,858 of NC_142540.1, forward strand.
TTTTGTCGAGGTGAGCTTCTTTTTCGTAATAAAAATAGTAAAAATATTCTATCTCCTAATAGATTATTGAGACAATGTAGGTACAATTAAGGGCTCTTTCGTTGGATGGAATTGCAATTTATATCAAACTAATCTTTCTTCGATAAGCCAATCAGATTTGCAGATGTAGATTTTTTTTGTCCAGTTAATCAGTTAAATGGTTGACACTTAAGTATACTAGCACGTATTTTTCTATCTTGTGGAATAAATGTTTCCAAGTAGAAGAATCTACCCTAAGCACATATGAATATATGTGTAGTGTTTGAATAAATAGTTTTCGAAGCCTCGTTTGGTTGCCAAGATAGGATTAGCCAAGATAAGATTACATAATCTAATGAAAACCAAATCATTTTATTGGACTGCGGAAGGCCCAACAAAAATGTTCCCTGAAAGGCATGATAATGTAATATTTTTGGGTCGACCTTAGAAGTTATTGGGTTTACAAAACATCAAACAAAGTCCAGTTGTTTAGTTAATCATGGCTAACCCAACCAAACGAGGCCTAAGATTCTATGCAACAGTTAATAAATTAAACTTTCGTTTTGGTTCAGATGTTTGTTGGTGTGGCTGCCTCTCGTGTGAAGGATCTTTTTGCTAGTGCCAGGTCATTTGCCCCTTCAATAATATTCATTGATGAGATAGATGCAATCGGTAGTAAACGTGGTGGACCTGATATTGGTGGGGTATGAATATTATTCGCTTATTTTTCCATGTGCATTTAAATATATCTCTTCTTCTGCAGTGCAATAATGAAATTCTGCAAGATACATTCTGTTATTACAGTTGATATTCTCTTTGTCAAGTTTTAAAAAATGCGCTTCTGTACCTATTTGCTTAACCAGGGTGGTGCTGAAAGAGAACAAGGACTACTTCAAATACTGACTGAAATGGATGGTTTTAAAGTATCAACTTCACAGGTGTGAAGTGATTAGATTTCTTAATCTCTTTCGGATATGGGTGATTGTTTTTCCGTAGTTAACTTGGAAAGGTTCTGTTTTTCAGGTATTGATTATCGGTGCAACAAACAGGCTGGATATTCTTGATCCTGCTCTTCTAAGAAAAGGCCGATTTGACAAGATTATTCGTGTTGGATTACCATCAAAAGATGGTAGATTCGCCATACTGAAGGTATGTAAATTTCAGCCTCGTAGACTTCAAAATATCAAGAAAATAATTATTCGTTTATGGTATTTCTTATTGCGAAACATAACAGGTGCACGCTCGAAATAAGTACTTTCGGTCTGAGGAAGAGAAGGACACTCTACTTGAGGAAATTGCAGAAAATACAGAAGATTTTACTGGCGCAGAATTGCAAAATATACTGTAAATAGGAATAATACTTAAGCTCATATCTAATTTAAATCCCCATTATATAGAGCAGCTGATGAAATGACTAAAACAGGAACGAAGCTGGAATTTTAACTGCTAGAAAGGACTTGGACTTCATAGGTCGGGAAGAACTTCTCGAGGCCTTGAAACGAGTGAGTGTGTGTGTGTGTGTTTTATTATTTATTATTTTTGTAAAATTCCTAGAAATGCGCACTCATATCATTTGTTAATAATAAAATATTGCAGCAAAAAGGCACCTTTGAAACAGGGCAAGAAGATAGTACTGAAGTACCCGAAGAGTTGAAACTGAGATTGGCATATCGAGAGGCAGCTGTTGCTGTTCTTGCTTGTCATATTCCAGATCCTTACCGTCCTTTCACTGATGTATGATTTATTAAATAGAATTTGAAATAAAGTTACCAGCTTGGTCTTTTTGATAATATTTTTGGCATTTTACAGACAGATATTAATTCCATACGTAGTCAGCCAAATATGCGGTACGAGGAGAAATCGGGCAGGGTATTTCAGAGAAAGGCAGATTTTGTGGAGGCCATAGTACGCGCATGTGCTCGTAAGTTACAAAAAGAAAAAAAATACTCTGTGGCCTTGATGTTGAAATCACTGAATGTTATTGAAAACCTTTATAATACATGTGGATAAGTATCTAGAGAATGGTATCTTAGCAAAATTTGACTTGTGCAATGTTTTTGAAACACGATACCATAATTTTTTAAGATCGGTATATTTGGAAGTTAAATGATTACTTCATTACTTGAACTGTGAATCGACAGTCTTGATTGGGGTAGGTGCCCCCACCCTTTTTCTTAATGTATAAAAACCTGTTGTTTTCTTTATGCAAATTGTGTGTATTTTCCGGCATTATCTCTTGGGACCTTCTTCTTTCTTACTTGAGAAACTTCGAGTGGAAATTTTCGATTACAAATTTCTCATCTACTACATTCTTCATCTCAAAGTAGAATTCAAAGTTATAATTAGATCTTGATTTCTGACATGTCAATGAAGTCATGTCTTTTATACAGTGTTCTAGGGCAAGCTTTCTTGATTTTTTTGTTATCCTTTTTATTGAGCGTTAGGTGCTTATCTAATGTTTGGTTCGCTGGATTGGAATTAAAGACAAGGATCAGATAACAATAGGAAAGGGAAAATTGAAACCTTGATTATTCTCATTTCCTTGTTATGTTGAATAGTATTTCTACTTCTTTCTCTTTTTTTAGTTTGTTTTTTTTCTTAATTTATTACTTTGCTATGGCATTGATAGTTCAAATTTGCAGCCAGAGTAATTGAAGAAGAGATATTTGGAGTTGATAATCTGTGCTGGATTTCTGCAAAAGCAACATTAGAAGCTTCGAGACGGGCTGAATTCTTGATTCTGCAAACAGGAATGACTGCTTTTGGCAAGGCCTTTTACCGATACCAAAACGACCTTGTCCCTAATGTGAGTATATGCTGACATCACCATTTTTGGATAATGAGTCACTCTGTTTCTATTTTTCTAATTAATATTGTCAGTAGTTTGTTAAAATGTTTTATATAATCATCATTTTCAGCTAGCTGCCAAACTTGAGGCACTTAGGGAAGAGTACATGCGTTTTGCCTTGGAGAAATGCTCATCTGTAATAAGAGAATACCGTCCTGCTGTGGAGAACATTACAGGCTCGTTCTTACTCTTTGCATTTCTTATCGAGCTCTTTTTATTGCGTTAATCGTATTTTCGTATATTTATAGAATTTGTATAGTAGTCATCCTTTGTTGCTGTGCTTTCACTTCGACCAGATGTTCTACTCGAGAAGGGAGAGATAAAAGCAGATGAAATCTGGAAATTTTATAACACTTCACCTCGAATACCTCAAGTAAGCTTTGTTAAATGCTTTTCTGTTTTTGTCTAAAAGCCTGTATGAACTTATCAACTGATTATATAATTGAAGATTAAATTAGTTGATCTTGTCTATTTTTATATTCATTAGAAGCTGATGTTGTGCTATTTATTTACCAGGCTAGTGTGAGGCAATTGGATGAATACGGGGCCCTTATACACGCCGGACGTTGGGGACTGAATGGTGTTTCTCTTCCCGGGAGAGTCACTTTCGCACCTGGAAATGTCGGGTTCGCTACCTTTGGTGCACCTCGTCCCATGGAGGTTATTATTTATTGACTATAATTTTTCTACTTGAAACTTTAAATGCTGTTTCAATTTTACTAATACCGTTTTGACTTCAAACGTGATTTGGACACTTTCCTAGTCTGATTTTGGCAAAAATTCAAAACAATGAAATTTATAGTCCTTTGAGTTATCTTTCTAATCTAACATGAGTCATCTAGATTGGATGTCGGGTGACAAAGTTATGCATGAAGGAGTTATATTTTGAATTTTAAATAACTCAAAACATCAAAGTTGTGGGCAATGTTCATTAGTTCATGCGTATATTTCTTATCCGACATCCAATCTTGGTGGTTCAAGTTGGATTAGAAAGCTAACTCAAAGAACTATAAATTTCATTACTAGAGTTCCGCCAACCTCAGCCTTGAAAATGTGTAAAATTGTGATTGAAGTTGAAACATCATTATTAAAACTGAAACGACATTTATCACATCCTTTTTCTGCCTATTTGATTTCCCTTATGCAGGCATTTGCTCCTTCTTTGTTTTACATGCATCTTCGATATATTTTTTCACGCTAATTTTTTTTTTAAAATGCAGACTCAAATCGTAAGTGATGATACGTGGAAGTTAATAGATGGAATATGGGATAAAAGGGTCGAGGAAATGAGGGAAGAGGCCTCTTTGGAAATTGAAGAAGAAAAAGAAATGCCTCCACAACTTCTCATGGCGAGTCATTTCATTTAAGATTCTTCATAAATTATATATACATACACATACCTGGTAAGCGCGTTTCTTTTTCCAGACTTTTTTAACGTATTATTATTAAGATTGGAGAAGAAAATGTGATTTTGCGGGTATGACTTGTATTTTTGGGTAAACCTCCTCAAGTTAAGAGAGTATTATCAACCATGGAATGTGAGGTGAAAGGGACTTGTAAAGTACCCGATTACACTTTTGTCATCGATTTATTTTGGCTTGGGGGATAGAGATTAGAGGTAGGTTATTACTGCACATTTATTTTACGATCAGCATAATCATTGATAGTTAAATACGGAGAACGTTAATTAGTCCGATGAGTTGTCATTTCTGAAAGGCGAGGACAAAATGTTACTTGTAATTTTTGCAATTTATTATTTGTATTTATGTGCTTTTTGGGTTCATTCCAGGGAATTAAGCAGCAAAAATAATTATGAGGTTAATATCTATGGCGCTCCCGAGGTCTCTCCCCTCAGAGCCACGTGAACCAACTGTGTCGCAGACATGGGGGGCTCCTCCCGTCGGCGGGCCTCCAAATTCTCATTCTCAGCAGCCATTACACTTTCGTAAAACCCTATATAACATGAAATAACCGAGAGAAATAAAGTCACAAACAACTAACGCCTATAAGTCAAAGTTTCCCACATACGGCGCCATTTGATGGAGGAATCTAAAAGACACTACAATTAATTATGGTTTTATACAAAGCCAAACTGCTTATATTAATTGTGAGTTTTTATGGAATAATAAGAGGACTAGTTTTTAAGAGAATAGTTATTGTAGTTATGATCACTTGCTTTCTTACAAACATAAGAGGAGTATTTATATATATATATATATATATATATATATATATATATATATATATATATGAGCTAATTGCATATAACCCCCTGTGTAATTTCGAATGGGCAAAAAGACCCGTGTGTTAAAAAAATTAGCAAAAATCTCCCTATATTTTGTTTTACAAAGTACACTGCCCCTTACATTTAAATTGGGTGTTGACTTACATGAAATGACGAAACCACCCCTAGTTAGAACAAACCAAATACCCCACACTAGAAAACAAAAAATGGGGAAAAAAAAAAAGGAAAGTTCGAAAATTTTTCACTTTGAGAGCGGCAATGGAGTTGAAGATGTCAGACCGCCTCAAGAACAAAGAACAAAGGGAAGATAACTCTTGTTAGTTTTGACACAAATTTTCTGGTTGTTAAATTTCATTTGGCCTATTTGTATTGTGGGAAAAATAGAAAAAGAGAAAAAAAGGAAAGAAAAAAAAAAGAAAAGAAAAGAAGAATTGGTGGATCTGACGACGGAGGAGAAGATAACAAGGGAAGAGGCCATTGTTTAGAGTTAGGAGGCTGAAGAAGTTTATTGTGTCTGTTCAAGCTCCCCTCCATGTGCTCTAATGGTGGGTCATACACACACACACACACACACACACAAAAATACGGTCTGTAAATGCATTTTTTTTTTTTGCTTGAATTGAATTTCAGCTTCCCTTTTGTTTGTTGATTCGTAATGGATTATTTGATGGTGGGGGAAACTATTGATGGCTGTAGGTGTGTGTTGGAGAAGAAAATTCTGGTTTTGGGGTGTGGTTTTGGGTTTATTGGGGAAGATGGCTTTTTAGAAATATTAGGGATTGAATTGAAAATTTTGAGAAATTCATTTTGGGCCTGATTAAAATTATGGGGTGAATTTATAATTTTTTAAATTTCTAATTTAAAGGGTATTTGAGTCTTTTCACGTCAAAAATAGACACCCACTCGCACATTTCGTGCGTGCTACACACGTTCGGCTAGCAGGGGCCTTATTGCCTTTGACTAATTTTCATAGGGGGGTATTTGCTAATTTTGTTAACACAAGGTGTTTTACAGCAATTCGAGATTACACAAGGGTGGTTTTTGCAAAAAACCCATATATATATATATATATATATATATATATATATATATATATATATATATATATATATATATATATATATATTATCTTAAGCCTATAGCCGACTTCCTACCCTAGCTTGACATCTATCTCTTCACATCACTTGATACAAACCTTGTAGAATTTGTTACGAGACCAAAATACCTTAAGATCGAAAACATCCTAAAACAAAGGAATTAAAGTGGCAGAAGCAAGAAATAATGACCCCATAGCTATAAAGAGCTAGAAATCATTATTATCAAGGAGGAATATTGACCCGTGGATATAAAGCACCATAAACCAATATTATATCGCTAAGAAAGTTATAAGAATCCACTTGTAAAATCCCGAGGTTGCTGTAGAACAGCGAATGAGAATTAATCTCACCAAATACTCAAAATATCACTAAAATTCGTCCATTAAAATAGGCGAAATTAACAACCTACTAATAAGTGCTAAAAAGACTCTTTTTTCACAAGGAAAAAGATTCCTACCTAAACTCTTAACGAAACCTATAAATAAGAAAATCATAGGCATAAAGAACTCTAAAATAATACAAATATATTAAATCCTAATATTGAAACGTGCATAAATAAATTAGATAACTTGATCTTCAAGTCGACTTCTCGATCACCCTTCTAAACTCGTGTAGCTAGTTGGATGTGCACGTCCAAAAAATTCTAACTCGATTTAGACACTGTTCGACTCCGAATCTCTCTTTAGTCCAGACACGAAAGTTGTAGATCTTTCCGTTAGATTTTGGAATCAGTTTGAATCACCTTAAATACACTTCGAATGAGAGAGATATAAGCCTAATGGTAAACACTGCCAGAATCGTACGGGACTTTCGGGATGCATGAAATTCGACTTAAACACTGCCAGAATCGCACGGGACTTTCGGGATGCATGAAATTCGACTTATCCAACTAGTTCTTCTCATCCTGTTCTTCCAATTCCAAACCATTGAAATCTCAAACATCCGATTCAAGCCCTTCTTCTCCAAGGAAAACTCGAATAGCCTCTTTAAACTCGTACGCTTGTGCTTCTTCAAATTCTTCATCTTTGAGCTTGGTAGGATCATATCATACTCCCCCTCTTTAAAAGGAAACGTCCTCGAGTGACATATATAAAAAGGAGCATATAGAAACCATCTTTCAGGATCATCTTCAAACAGTTGTAGCTTATATGGTCTAGAATAATCCAAAGTTGATACACTCAACATTCCCATTGAAGTATAACTAGTTGCATTAGTACAACCTACTCCATCAATAATTAAACTGAAATATACACCTTCATGGCACTGTGTAGGAACAAGATAATCTTCGTGTATTGCATCACCAACTTCATCAGCATGCATAATTGGAGTTTGCACTCCAGTTAGCTCGGTATTAACTTCGATGCATGGCTAGATCATATCATCACTTCTCCATCTCCCCTCTTAGCAAGGTAGAGCTTCTTTCTGCCGAGGTAACTTTTTAGCCGAGGTACCCATTTGTGCCGGCGACGTCTCACTTACCTGAGGAAGACGAGCTATTCTTAGTTTTACCTTTATGAGCATTTAATGCTATGATGGGCCTTCAATGTGATGGGAATTTCAGAGCATTAAAGGTTGGGATGGAGGACTTTAATACTTCGTTCCAGCAATTAATGCTTCAATATTCCTTTAATGCTTTATTCTCGACATCTTTTACCAGCTGTCTTGTCTACTTTTAAGTGGATTCTCTCTTCTGGACCCTTGCTATTCTGAAGGCCCAAAATTCCCACAAGCCCAAAGTACAATTATTTAGGCCCAAGCAGAATTGGCCCTTATTCCATCAACACGGTTTTAACTTCCATGTATAAGAACAAGAAAACAACGATTGCAATGACCCATGAATCCATATTATAAAAAATGTGTTTTTTGTAATGAAAAAAATTTAGAAGAGGAAATAATTATAGAAAGTAGTGTCAATAAAATGAAAAGCAGGCCAACTGTATAAATAACACAAACTTGTGGTTCTATTTAGGAAATATTAAAGATTAGGGAATCAAATGTTTTACTTTCTTATTTCACATTTGAATTATTATATATGGAGAAATAAGTTATTTAACACGGCTATTTTGTAATTTTAAACCCGTATACACTAAGGCTTCGTTTGACATGATGAAGTGATAAATGTTGAATGCGTGTCTGAATGGATAATAATTGTGTCTGAATGTTGCTGAATGCGTTTCTAGATGGATAAGGATTGTGTCTGAATATTGACTGGTCAACAATTAAGTCCATTTGATAATTGAATATCTGTAATATCTTCATATTGTTATTTTCCTGTTATACCCTTATTTAATATTGACATCGAATTTGTTAATTAAATTTTATTAACATGTATGAATAAACACAATTTTTATTAATAATTGAGTTACTAATAATCCATTTTCTTGCAACTCCTTTTAAGAATCCGAAATTCTTCAAGCTCTTGGCCAATAAAACTTAGTTGACTTCGGAAAAATTAAAGTTGACTATCTAATTTTTATAGTTGACACTGGGAACAATATAGTTAACTACCATTTTTTTATAGTTGACTTTAGGCGTAGATGACTACAATTTTGTTTTGTGTTTTTCGCCAAAACAATGATCGCTTCTTTGTTGTGGACTCTGATAAAACAAATTTCATAGAAATAAGTATCTATGAGTCAACAATTTGTACAATCATGGATTTGTAGATCTAAAAAACCAGCTTATTTACAAATTTTGTTTTCGAGTAATCAACCATGAAAGGATTTTGAACCGTCGCACATGGTCACCGTGAACCATCACCCTTCGACGTCCCTGCACATATGCACCCATCGTCGTCGCAGCCCATCCGTCGTCGGTAAGCTTATCAAACTTTTTTTTAGACGATGGAAGAAAAAAAAAATAGGAGAAAAGAGAGATGGAGAAGTGGTGTACTAGGAAGAGGTTGATTCGTGAGAACTGCTTCAAAAATATCAATTAATTTGGTAAGATGGTGGGGGGTCATTTCCAACACAAAATATGAGGGTAGTTATGGTATGCCACAAATTGAGGGGGTTTGTCTTATTAAAAATAATGAAGGGTGGTTAGTTCTAATATTTTTCATAATGAGGGGGTTATGCCTCATTAAACCTAAATAATAAATAATAAAGACAAACACACACTGCAATCATAACACATAATCGACGTTCAAAACTCATAAATCAAAAAATCCCAACAAAATTCATGAAAACTGGAAGGCAAGGATAGCGCCAGATTCAATCAAAACACAAACGTGTTGACGTAGAAGAGATAAATTGGGGAAGTCTTTAAAATGTGGTCGAAAAAAAATAAGAGCAAAACCAAAACCCTACAAAAATAAGGCTGAAGTTTTTTTAGTGTCTCACTCGTCAATTTGAGAGTCTATCTTTGGTTGTGTTATTAGAAATGTCTATGTCTGAAAATAAGAGTGCTTGCAATATATAATAAGAAATTTAATAGAGACAAAAATAAAATTAAAAATAATCTCAAATATGCCACGAGTTGAAAAAAAAGAGCAAAAACAAAACCTAAAAAATATGGCCGAAATTTTGTAAGGCCACACTTTTAATAAAAAAAAAATAATTTTTGTTTTTTTTTTCATGTTTTTTTTTTGTTTTTTTTCTTTTTACTTATCTAGTTGTAATGGCCCATGGTAAAGCTTATCTTATATATAAAAGAAAGAAACGATATGGCAACCTAAGAAACTCTAATGGTATATTTGTAAGAAAATATTTATTTATATATTTATCTCCTATTTCGCATCAATTTTTTCTTATTACTTTAACACCAAATCTAGGCTAGAACAATCATAATCCACTACTTGTATTTTTTTTTATAATTGTTCTTATTATTTTTTCTTTGATATTTCTTTGATTCATTTATTTAATAATCAATTTAATATTATGAGAATTAAGTTAATATAATTTTATTTGGGAATCAGTTTATATTATTAAATTTGTATAAATATTGATGTTGTTACCAATATATTATAATTGTTATTGTCATATATTAAATAAATAAGTATTTTCACTTTTGAAATACTATACCGTGCATCGCACGGGAAAAAAAACATTGATTTGTTAAATAACAAGTTACAATATCTTTAGAAAAACTTTTAATACTATTTGCCAAGAGTTCTTTTATTTGTTAACTCTTGATAGTAGTTTGAATATAATAAATTTCAATATTATCGTGTGAATGTCATACGAATCTATAAAATTAAATTGTTTAATCAATATTAATATTCATATTAATATTTAAGTTATTATTGTTTTACAATACACGATTAAAATCTGAACGGTTTGCTAATTAATTAAGTGCTAACAAATCATATATTGGTTAGGTAATTACATCTACATGTATACAAATATATAACGTGAAGTTATCAACTATGACCCAAACTCTATTCAACCAGTATTCCTAGCGAGGTGGTCCCGTTTTATTGATTCCTATAAATTAGAGGGGATGTATATGAATTTATCTCTTCACCGATCTCGTATTATTCTTCCTTGATACACGAAATCTGTTTATTCATGGGTACGAGAGAAATGAATCTAAAACTTGTATATAGTCTCATAATTTTCATGATAATTATATCTAGTATCTAGGTGCAAGTTCTTGAAGACGAGGACGAGAACTGCGGAGGGGAGATGGAAGAAAAAAAGTGTGTATATATATATATATATATATATATATATATATATATATATATATATATATATATATATATATATATATATATATATATATATATATATATATATATATATATATATACTATTCAACCAGTATTCTTAGTGAATAGTGAAGTGGTCTTGTTGTATTAATTCCTATAAATTGGAGGGGATATACATGAATTTATCACTTCATCGATCTCGTAATATTCTTCCTTGATAAACGAAATTGGTTTTTTCTTGGGTGCGAGAGAGATGAATCTAAAACTTTTATATAGCCTCACAATTTTCATGATAAATATATCCAGTATATCCGTGCAAGTTGTTGCGGACGCGGACAAAAACTGTTGTGGGGAGACAAATGAAAAATATATATATATTATATGTATATTATATATATATATATATATATATATATATATATATATATATATATATATATATATATATATATATATATATATATATATATATATATATATATATATATGTTTTTATAATGAGGGGGCTATGCCTCATTAACCCTAAATAATAAATATTAAAGACAAGCACACACTGCAATCATAACACATAATCGACGTTCAAAACCCATAAATCAAAAAATTCTGACAAAATACATGAAAATTGGAAGGCAAGGATAGCACCTGACTCAGTCAAAACACAAATGCGTTGAGGTAGAAATGAGAAGTTGGGGAATTCTTTAAAACGTGTTGGAAAAAAAGAAGAGCAAAAACAAACCCTACAAAAATAAAGCTGAAGTTTTTTACTGTCTCACTCGTCAATTTGAGAGTCTATATTTGGTTGTGTTATTAGAGATGTCTATGTCTGAAGATAGGAGTGGTTGCAAAATATAATAAGAAATTTAATAGAGACAAAAATAAAATTAAAAATAATCTCAAATATGCCACGAGTTGAAAAAAAATGGCAAAAACAAAGCCAAAGAAATAAGGCCGGAATTTTGTAAGGCCACACATTAAAAAAAAATTAATTTTTTTTTTTTTTCTTTTTACTTATCTAGTTGTTATGGATCGTCGTAAAGCTTATCTTGTATATAAAAGAAAGAAAGATAGGGCAACCTAAGAAACCGTAATAGTATATTTGTAAAACAAAGTTATTTGGTTATATATTTATCTCCTATTTCGCAATATTTTTTGCTAATTACTTTAACACCAAGTCTAGGCTAGCACAATCATAATCCACTAATTCTATATCTTTTTAAATTTTCTTATTATTTTTCTCTGATTTTTCTATGTTTCATTTATTTAATAATCAATTTTATATTATTAGAATTAAGTTAATATATTTTTCTTTTCGGAATCAGTTTATATTATTAAATTTGTAAAAATATTGAAGTTCTTACCAATATCACAAATAAATTTTATTATAATTGTTATTGTCATATATTAAATCAATAAGTATTTTCACTTTTGAAATACTATCCCGTGCATCGCACAGGAAAAAAAATACTAGTTTTTTAAATATCAAGTAACAATATCTTTAGAAAAGCTTTTAATACTATTTGGCAAGAGTTCTTTTATTAATCTTGAGATAGTAGTTTGAATATAACAGAAATTTTAATATTATCATGTAAATATCATACGAATGTATAAAATTAAATTGTTTAATCAATATTAATATTAATATTTAAATTATTATTGTTTTACAATACACGGTTTAAATCTGAACAGTTTGCTAATTAATTAAGTGCTAACAAATCATGTCTTGGTTACGTAATTACATCTACATGTATACAAATATATAACGTGAAGTTATCAACTATGGCACAAAGTCTATTCAACCAGTATTCCTAGCGAGGTGGTCCCGTTGGATTGATTCCTATAAATTGTAGGGGATGTATATGAATTTATCACTTCATCGATGTCGTAATATTCTTCCTTGATACACGAAATCTATTTATTCTTGCGTGCGAGAGAGATAAATCTAAAACTTGTATATAGTCTCACAATTTTCATGATAATTATATCCAGTATCTCGGTGCAAGTTCTTGTGAACGCGGACGAAAAGTACTGTGGCGAGACAGAAGATATATATATATATATATATATATATATATATATATATATATATATATATATATATATATATATATATATATATATATATATATATATATATATATATACTATTTAACTATCACGTGGTAAGAAGAAGAAAACAATGATTGCAATGACCCATGAATCCATATTATAAAAAATGTGTTTCTTTTTAATGAAAAAAGTTGAAAAGGAGGAAATAATTATAATCAGTAGTGTTAACAAAACGAAAGGCAGGCCAACGATATATATAACACAAATCTGTGGTTCTATTTAGGAAATATAAAAGAGTAGTGCATCAAATGTTTTACTTTCTTATTTCACATTTTGAATCATCATATATGGAGAAAGAAATTATTTGACACGACACTTTTGTAATTTTAAACCCGTATACACTAAGGCTTTGTTTGACATGATGAAGTGATAATTGTTGAATGCATGTCTGAACGGATAGGAATTGTGTTGGTATGTTGAATGTTGAATGCGTTTTTAGATGGATAAGGATTGTGTCTGAATATTGATGGGTGATATTGTTATTTTCTGGTATAACCTTATTTAATTTGTTAATTAAATTTTATTAACATGTATTAATAAACACAATATTTATTAATATTTCAGTTACTTATAATCCGTTTTTCTTGCAACACCCTTTAAAAATTCGAAGTTCTTCAAGCTCTTGGCCAATAAAACTTAGTTGACATCGGAAAAATTATAGTTGACTATCCAATTTTTATATGTGACTCTAGGAATAATATAGTTAACTACCTTTTTTTTATAGTTGACTCTGGACGTAGATGACTACATTTTTTTTTTGTGTTTTTCGCCACAACAATGATCGCTTCTTTGTTGTGGACTCTGATAAAATAAATTTCATGGAAAATAAATATCTATGAGTCAACAATTTGTACCATCATGGATTTGTAGATCGAAAAAATCAGCTTGTTTACAAATTTTGTTTTCGAGTAATCAATCATGGAAGGATTTCGAACCGTAGCACATGGTCGCCGTGAACCACCACCCTTTGACGTCGCTGCACATAGGCGCTCATCGTTGTCGCAGCCCATCCGTCGTTGGCTAAGAATAACAAACTTTCTTTTTTAGAAGATAGAAGAAACAAAATAGGAGAAAAGAGAGGTGGTGAAGAAGAGAAGAAGAGAGGAAGATAGAGAAACGGTGTTATAGGAAGAGGTTCATTCCTGTGAACTGCTTCAAAACGTCAATTAATTTGGAAAGATGGTGGGGGTCATTTCCAAAACAAAATATGAGGCTAGTTATGGTATGTCACAAATTGAGGGGGTTTGACTTATTAAAAATAATGAAGGGTGGTTAGTTCTAATATTTTTTTATAATGAGGTAGTTATGCCTCATTAACCCTAAATAATGAATAATAAAGACAAATACACACTGCAATCATAACACATAATCGACGTTCAAAACTCATAAATCAAAAAATCCCAACAAAATTCATGTAAATTGGAAGGCAACGATAGCACCAGATTTAGTCAAAACACAAACGTGTTGATGTAGAAGAGAGAAGTTGGGGAAGTATTTAACACGTGTTCGAAAAAAAGAAGAACAAAACCAAACCCTACAAAAAACAAGGCTGAAGTTTTTTAGTGTCTCACTTGTCAATTTGAGAGTCTATCTTTGGTTCTGTTATTAGAGATGTCCATGTCCGAAAATAGGAGTGGTTGCAAAATATAATAAGAAATTTAATAGAGACAAAAATAAAATTTAAAATAATCTCAAATATGCCACGAGTTGAAAAAAAAGAGCAAAAACAAACCCTAAAAAATAATATCAAAAGTTTCTAAGGCCCCACTTTTAATAAAAAATAAAAAAAAATTGTTGTTTTTTTTTTCTTTTTACTTATCTATATGTAATCGGTCGTGGTAAAGCTTATCAAATATATAAAAGAAAGAAACGATAGGGCAACCTAAGAAACCCTAATGGTATATTTGTAACAAAATTTATTTATTTATATATTTATCTCCTATTTCGCAGTAATTTTTCTAGTTACTTTAACACCAAATCTAGGCTAACACAATCATAATCCACTACTTCTATATCTTTGTAATTGTTCTTATTATTTTTCTCTGATTTTTATTTGTTTCATTTATTCAAAAATCAATTTTATATTATGAGAATTAAGTTAATTTAATTTTTTTTTTCGGAATCAATTTATATTATTAAATTTGTATAGATATTGCTGTTATTACCAATATCACAAATAAATTTTATTATAATTGTTATTGTCATATATTAAATAAAAAAGTATTATCACTTTTGAAATACTATCCCGTGGTGCATCGAACGGAAAAAAATATTAGTTTGTTAAATATCAAGTTACAATATCTATAGAAAAGCTTTTAGTACTTTTATTTGCCAAGAGTTCTTTTATTGGTTACCTCTTGAGATAGTAGTTTTGAATATAACCGAAATTTCAACATTACCGTGTAAATATCATACGAATCTATAAAATTAAACTGTTTAATCAATATTAATATTCATATTAATATTTAAATTATTATTGTTTTACAATACACGTTTGAAATCTGAACAGTTTGCTAATTAATTAAGTGCTAACAAATCATATATTGGTTACGTAATTACACCTACATGTATACAAATATATAACATGAAGTTATCAACAATGACACAAACTCTATTCAACTAGTATTCCTATCGAGGTGGTCCCTTTTTATTGATTCCTATAAATTGGAGGGGATGTATATGAATTTATCACTTCATTGATATCGTATTATTCTTCCTTGATATACAAAATATGTTTATTCTCGGGAACGAGATTTTTCATTAATCTAAAACCTGTGTATAGTCTCATAATTTTCATGATAATTATATATAGTATCTCGGTGCAAGTTCTTGCGGACGAGGACGAGAACTGCGAAGGGGAGATGGAAGAATATATATATATATATATATATATATATATATATATATATATATATATATATATATATATATATATATATATATATATATATATATATATATTCATAATGAGGGGTTTATGCCTCGTTAACCCTAAAATAATAAATAATAAAGACAAACACACACCGCAATCATAACACATAATCGACGTTCAAAACTCATATATCAAAAAATTCCGACAAATTCATGAAAATTGGAAGGCAAGGATAGCACCAGATTCAGTCAAAACACAAATGTGTTGAGGTAGAAGAGAGAAGTTGGGGAAGTCTTTAAAACGTGTTGGAAAGAAAGAAGAGCAAAAACAAACCCTACAAAAATAAGGCTGAAGTTTTTTATTGTCTCACTTGTCAATTTGAGAATCTATCTTTGGTTGTGTTATTAGAGATGTCTATGTCTGAAAATAGGAGTGGTTGCAAAATATAATAAGAAATTTAATAGAGACAAAAATAAAATTAAAAATAATCTCAAATATGCCACGAGTTGAAAAAAATGGCAAAAACAAAGCCAAAAAATAAGGCCGATATTTTGTAAATCCACACTTAAAAAAAAAATATTTGTTTTTTTTCTTTTTATTTATCTAGTTGTTATCGGTCGTAGTAAAGCTTGTCTTATATATAAAAGAAAGAAACGATAGGGCAACCTAAGAAACCCTAATAGTATATTTGTAAAAAAAATATTTAGTTATATATTTATCTCCTATTTCGCAACATTATTTGCTAATTACTTTAACACCAAATCTAGGCTAGCACAATCATAATCCACTACTTCTATATCTTTTTAATTATTCTTATTATTTTTCTGTGATTTTTCTATGTTTCATTTATTTAATAATCAACTTTATAATATGAGAATTAAGTTAATATAATTTTTTTAATCAGATTATATTATTAAATTTGTAAAAATATTTAAGTGGTTACCAATATCACAAATAAATTTTATTATAATTGTTATTTTCATATATTAAATCAATAAGTATTTTCATTTTTGAAATACTATCCCGTGCATCGCACGGGAAAAAAATACTAGTTTGTTAAATATCAAGTTCCAATATCTTTAGTAAATATTTTAACACGATTTTTCAAGAGTGGTTTATTTCTTAACTCTGGAAATAGTAGTTTGGATATAACAAAAATTTCAATATTATCATGGAAATATCATACGAATTTATAAAATTAAATTGTTTAATCAATACTAATATTAATATTAATATTTAAATTATTATTGGTTTACAACACACGCTTGAAATCTAAACGGTTTGCTAATTAATTAAGTGCTAACAAATCATATATTGGTTACGTAATTACATTTACATGTATACAAATATATAACGTGAAGTAATCAACTATGGCACAAACTCTATTCAACCAGCATTCCTAGCGAGGTTGTCCCGTTGTAGTGATTCCTATAAATTGGAGAGGATGTATATGAATTTATCACTTCATCGATCTCATAATATTATTCCTTGATACATATAGTCTCACAATTTTCATGATAATTATATTCAGTATCTCGGTGCAAGTTCTTGCGGAGGCGGACGAGAACTGCTGAGGCGAGACAGAAGAAAAAAAAAACATAAAAAAAATAAAAAAATATACATATATATATATATATATATATATATATATATATATATATATATATATATATATATATATATATATATATATATATATATATATATATATATATATATATATATATATATATATATATATATATATATATATATATATATATATATATATATATATATATATATATATATATATATAAACTCTATTCAACCAATATTCCTAACGAGGTGGTCACGTTGTATCGATTCCAATAAATTAGAGGGGATGCATATGAATTTATCACTTCATCGAACTTGTAATATTCTTCCTTGATAAACGAAATTTGTTTATTTTTTGGTACGATAAAGATGAATCTAAAACTTTTATATAGTCTCACAATTTTCTTGATAATTATATCTAATATCGGTTAAATTTCTTGCGGACGCGGACGTGAACCGCGGAAGAGAGACAAAAGAATAATAGAATATATATATATATATATATATATATATATATATATATATATATATATATATATATATATAAGCTCTATTCAACAAGTATTCCTTGCGAGGTGGTCGTGTTGTATTGATTCCTATAAAATGGAGGTGATGTATATGAATTTATCAATTCATCGATTTCGTAATATTCTTCTTTGATTCACGAAATCTGTTTACTCTTGGGTGCGAGAGACATAAATCTTAAACCTTTATATAGTCTCACAATTTTCATGATAATTATATCCAGTATCTAGTTGCAAGTTCTTAGGGACGCGAACAAGAACTGATGAGGGGAGACAGAAGAATATATATATATATATATATATATATATATATATATATATATATATATATATATATATATATATATATATATATATATATATATATATATATATATATATATATATATAACCTCTATCCAATCAGTATTCCTTGCGAGGTGGTCCCGTCGTATTGATTCATATAAATTGGAGAGAATGTATATGAATTTTTCACTTCATCGAACTTGTAATATTCTTCTTTGATAAACGAAATATGTTTATTCTTGGATTCGAGAAAGATGAGTCTAAAACTTTTACATAGTCTCACAATTTTCACGATAATTATATCCAGTATTTAGGTGCAAGTTCTTGCGGACGCGAACGAGTATTGCGGAGGGGAGATAGAAGAAGAAAAAATATATATATATATATATATATATATATATATATATATATATATATATATATATATATATATATATATATATATATATATATATATATATATATATATATATATATATATATAATCAGTTAGTATTCCTAGCGAGGTACTCCCATTGTATTGATTCCTATAAATTTGAGGGGATACACAAAATATTTTTCCTTGATACACAAAATCTGTTTATTCTTGGGTGAAAGAGAGATGGATCTAAATCTTGTATATAGTCTCACGATTTTCATGATAATTATATCCATTATCTCGGTTCAAGTTCTTGCAGACAAGGACGGGAACTGCGAAACTGCGAAGGAGAGATAGAAGGAAACAATATATATATATATATATATATATATATATATATATATATATATATATATATATATATATATATATATATATATATATATAAACTCTATTCAACAAGTATTCCAAGCGAGTTGGTCCCATTGTATTGATTTCTATAAATTGGAGGTGATGTACATGAATTTATTACTTCATCGATCTCGTAATATTCTTCCTAGTTAAACGAAATATGTTTATTCTTGGGTGCGAGAGATGAATCTATAACCTTTATATAGTCTCACAATTTTCATGATAATTATATCCAGTATCTCGGTGCAAGTTCTTGCGGACCCGGAGAAGAACTGCTGAGGGGAGATAGAAGAAAAAAAATATATATTTGAATTTACATTTATTCTTGAACATTCCTAACATACATCATTAGTTCTTTAACAATAACAAAATAAAACATACGTTCATATTTTATTTATTAAAATCCCAACTTTTATTTTGAATTATTAAATTACAAAAAAAAAACTTATTTTTGACAAATTTTTGTCCGATTTTTGTCTCCGAAGTTTGATCTGCCATAACGGTTTGACTACCTCGGACCGCCTCACAGACAAAAAACCGATTTTTCAAACCTTTACACTAAAATCGTAAAGGTTTTTGATCGCTTCCACCCCGGAGATAGATTAATCGGCCGCCTCGGCAGACTTTTAGAACACTGATATATATATATATATATATATATATATATATATATATATATATATATATATATATATATATATATATATATATATATATATATATATATATATATATATATATATATATATATATATATAAATTCTATTCCGCCAGTATTCGTAACGAGGTGGTCTTGTTGTATCAATTTCTACAAATTGGAGAGGATGTATATGAATTTATCACTTCATCGAACTCGTAATTTTCTTCCTTGATAGATGAAATATGTTAATTCTTGGGTTCGAAAAAGATGAATCTAAAACTTTTATATAGTCTCACAATTTTCATGATAATTATATCCTTTTCTCGGTGCAAGTTCTTGCAGATGCGAACTAGAACTGCGAAGAGTATGTGTGTGTGTATATATATATATATATATATATATATATATATATATATATATATATATATATATATATATATATAGATATTTAAACTTTATTCAACCAATATTCCTAGCGAGGTGGTCAACGTTGTATTGATTCCTATGAATTGGAGGGGATGTATATGAATTTATCACTTCATCAATCTCATAATATTCTTTACACGAAATCTCTTTATTTGGGTGCGAGGGAGATTAACATAAAACTTTAATATAGTTTCACAATTTTCATGATAATCATATCTAATATCTCATTGCAAGTTCTTGCGGTTGCGAACGAGAACTGCAGAGGGGAGACAGAAGAAAAAAAGAAAAAGAAAAAAAAAAAAAAAATATATATATATATATATATATATATATATATATATATATATATATATATATATATATATATATATATATATATGTGTGTGTGTGTGTGTGTGTGTGTGTGTGTGTGATTTAGTTAATAAATGCATATCCGAGTTTTAATAAAAATATATGAAATATACACACTATTTTTTTCTCTTATCTTGTTTCGTATTATAGTAATAAAAACATAAATTTCATAATATCTTAAACAAGATATTAATTAAATTTAAAATTTTAAACATCCAAGTCCATAAATATACTATATTTGCAAAAGGAAATAAAATGATTCCAAATTAGCATGACACCGAAATATACGGAATGCCTACTTTTAATTGATTGACATAATCTATATCAATGATATAGTTTATATTTAATATTTCCATTTATATTGATAAATTAATTTATTAATCTATTCATTTGAGTTATTAATATATATATATATATATATATATATATATATATATATATATATATATATATATATATATATATATATATATATATATATATATATATATATATATATATATATATATATATATATATATATATATATATATATATATATATATATATATATATATATATATATATATATATATACTCTTTGGAGGTATGACAGAGACATTTGCCACATGTCAATCATAGAGAGCACATATCCTCTTCTAATATAATATATCAATTTGTAATAGTAATTATGCCTATGTTGTTAAAAGATTTGGGGGATTGTAGTTTTTTCAGGATTAAGTGCATTTCACACACACTTTCACTACGGGTGAAATATTCATAAATACTCTTTTCTTACCGTGATAATCTGAGTATTTTTTTACTTGCTTTCATTTAATTTCTATTTATTCCTTGTCATTTAAATGATGATTTAGATTTTTTTTTTCAGTAGATATTGTTTTATAATTATCTATCTTTCTGACATTTTCGTATAATAAATGCTCCAGGTTACCACAAATTTTTGTACTAGTGGTCAATATTTTATTGAACATATTATCTATTGTTAAGTCTATAACTATATCCTCAGATTTATTTATTTATTTATTCATTTATTTATTTATTTATTTGTAGTTATGCACGATACTATAATGTTTAGTGTTTGCGATGATTCTACTTCATCATTACTCATTATAGTCATGTGAGTACATAACAAATAATGCTCTAAATTAATGCTTAATTACTTTGGAGGGATTGAATGGAATTACCAAACAAAAATGCATTTATTGCTAGGGGCCTCCAAATTGCACTTAACAGGGCATTTCGTAGGGAAATAGACTTACTCAAAGACTTTTCAAGTAATAGAGATGTTTCATTAGTCTCTAGTTGAGGAATTGCCGGTACCTCAGAGGTTTTCTGCGTACGCAAAGACTCTTTAAGCAATGCATATGCTTGGTTAGGAGTCTCCAATGTAGGAATTGGTGTACGTCTTCCAATTCAAGTTCTTCACAACGACTCTTTTTGAAAATAGGGTTGAGCCACCTAAATGTTGTCTTGCTCCAAATACCGATAGTTGTACATGAACAACTCATTTTCTAGTTTTATTTAAATGATATGTATATAAAAAAAATAAGAACAAATTACTAAATGATGAAATGAAAATGTGTTAGTGACAATTGAAATTCTATGCTTATTTATAGTTACAAAAATAATCAAAAATGGAAACATGCTTTAGCGCAATGGAAAGTAACATAACATAATGCCCAATTAGAAAATATAGAAAAGGAAAAATAATATTTTTTGTAAATTTTAAAATCATGGCTAGATATGTTGACTCATTTACGCAACATATATAATTAGTGGCAATGCTAGAAATTTGTGACATAGTGGGGTTAAAGTTTCGGGGGTTCAGGGGGCAGCGCCCATGATTTATTTTAAAGGATAAGTCGTATTAAGTAGCAACTAAAATAAATAAATATATATAAAAATAAATATCTAATATATTATAATTTTAATAATTAGGGGCCCCATAATTAGAGGAATTATAGAAACAAGTAACAATCATTGGTTTAATATCTATTTTATGAATTAGAGTTCTCAATAATTATGTATGTAGTATATTTTTTTTGTTATGAATACTAATATATTTTGGACCTAAATTTTTA
Organism: Erythranthe guttata; assembly: GCF_056151865.1. Taxonomy (NCBI): domain Eukaryota; kingdom Viridiplantae; phylum Streptophyta; class Magnoliopsida; order Lamiales; family Phrymaceae; genus Erythranthe; species Erythranthe guttata. Next base: position 7,304,349 of record NC_142540.1, read on the forward strand.
AAAACATTCGGGGTCCCTAGGGCCTAGGGGACCGTCTACTTCATCTCCCCTCAGAATCGGCCCTGATCTTTTCTCACACGATAAGTGATGTAGATTCATGTGATAAAATATTGTGAGTGGCAATGGTATTTAATGTTCTAAGTATTCAAATATTTGAAATGAGTTGGTTACATTTCAAATTAGAATTACCACCATTACAAAGTTATTTTTTTTTGCATGTTGTTTCCACTTTTCCCATTACTTGTTTAGTAAATTCCACACGAATTTTAAGTGAATTGGAGAGGTGTTGATTCTTTTGTACTGTTCTCATATTTTTCCATTTAATCCCTAAGTGTTTAATAATTCTATGAATTTAACATTTTTTATCTAAAATATCATTCTGAGCGTTTGAGAACATGTTTCACAAACTCCACCAAGAAAAGAAGTAAGATATCTTAACAAACATATACCATAAACGTCACAAAGAAAAGATACCAACAAGAAAATCATTCTAAATTACAATGATGCTTGTTTCAAAATTTAAGAAACAATTCAATAAACACGGTTTTAACTACCACATGTAAAAACAAGAAAACAACGATTGCAATGACCCATGAATCCATATATTATCAAAAATATATTTTTTGTAATGAAAAAAGTTTGATATATATATATATATATATATATATATATATATATATATATATATATACATATGTATATATATATACATATGTATATATATATATACATATGTATATATATATACATATGTATATATATACATATATATATATACATATATATATATATATATATATATATATATATATATATATATATATATATATATATATATATATATATATATATATATAACTCAAACTTGTGGTTCTATTTAGGAAATATTAAAGAGTATGGCATCAAATGTTTTTCTTTTTTAATTCACATTTTGAATTATCATATATGAAGAAAGAAATTTAACACGACTCTTTTGTAACTTTAAACACGTATACACTAAGGCTTCATTTGACATGATAAAGTGATAAATTTTGAATGCGCGTCTGAATGGATAAGAATTGTGTTTGAATGTTGAATGCTAATGCATGTCTGGATGGATAAGGATTATGTCTGAATATTGAATGATAACAATTAAGTCCATTTGATAACTGAATTTCAATGATATCTTGATATTATTATTTTCCTGTTATTCTCTTATTTAATGTTAACATCTAATTTGTTAATTAAATTTCATTAACATGTGTGAATAAACACAATTTTTATCAATAATTGAGTTACTAATAATCCGTTTTTCTTGCAACACCCTTTAAAGATCCGAAGTTGTTTAAGTTCTTGGCCAATAAAACTTGTATCTACCCACTATAAACATAAATAGGGCATGCAAGAACAAAAAATTGATAATCAACATAACTTTTCCATTTTCCCACAAATATCCCTAATTATTTTTCCAAATACTTTCAAGTCTTTTAAGAAATTTTCAAAACCGTTTTTATAATCTTGACACCCTTTAATTGCAACAAGAAATTGATATTTCTTACCTATTAGCTGAAGAAAAACAGCCGAAGGGAGAGTGCTTCAAATACCAAAATCGAGCCAAGCAACTTTGATGGTGAAAGAGAGGGTATGAGCTTCTAGGAGAAGTGTTGTTTTCTCCTGTGAGAAGACAAGCGGTTTTGATGGTGTTCTTGGTGTATTCTAAGGCTAGAGTTAAATAGGGGACTTTCATTTACTTTGAGAGTGAGATTAGACAAAATGATTGATAATTGCTATGTGTACGTACTTACATGCAATTTACTAAATAAATATTTATTTAATTAATCCTTAACTTAGACTAATATACACACGCACATACAATCACACACACACACACACACATATATATATATATATATATATATATATATATATATATATATATATATATATAATTAATAAATAAATTAAAGTTACATTTTAACCACACAAGTGACCACTTAAAAAATGACATATTGCAATTAAATATATAATCATTTTATGTATTTTGAATTAACAACTATTTTTGATGTTTATAGTTGGAGAAAATTAATATATATAGGTATGAAAATATAATGTTAAATATCAAAATTAATATTTAATATTTTATTTTGATATATTACGTTTGAACTAATATAAATGCATGTACATTATGTACGTCTGAACTCAAAAGCCCCTATGCGCGAATACACAAAAAAATGTTATACTCAAAATTAACTCAATAAATAATAGGAAAAATGAGGGATAACCTCCTCATTAGCTAAAAGGCCAATTTATAATTGATCCTTTGCAAACAAACCCATATAATATTTTCTGAACTGTGTGACCCCCAAACCCTTTGCAACATTATGTAGAATTCATGTTTTATAAGAAAAGAAAATCAAGGAAGTCATAAGACCAATATAGAATGCCTTGTTTTCAAGGATTAATCAAAAGTACTTTTAATAAATCACGATAGAAGGCAACCAACATGCTCTTCGATGCATAATATACCTGGAAGAAAAAAATTAAAAAATAAAATAATATATATATATATATATATATATATATATATATATATATATATATATATATATATATATATATATATATATATATATATATATATATTATTTTTCTTCTGTCTCCCCTCCGTAGTTCTCGTCCTTGTCCGCGTCCGCAAGAACTTGCACCGAGATACTGGATAAAATTATCATGAAAATTGTGAGACTGTATAAAATTTTTAGATTCATTTCTCTTGCACCCAAGAATAAACAGATTTCGTGTATCAAGGAAGAATATTACGAGATCGATGAAGTGATAAATTCATATATATATATATATATATATATATATATATATATATATATATAAACTCTATTCAATTAGCATTCCTAGCGAGGTGGTCCCGTTGTATTGATTCCTATAAAGTGGAGGGGATGTATATGAATTTATCACTTCATCGATCTCGTAATATTCTTCCTTGATACACGAAATCTGTTTATTCTTGGGTGCAAGAGAAATGAATCTAAAAATTTTATACAGTCTCACAATTTTCATGATAATTATATCCAGTATCTCCGTGCAAGTTCTTGCGGACGCGGACAAGGACGAGAACTGCGGAGGGGAGACAGAAGAAAAATAATATATATATATATATATATATATATATATATATATATATATATATATATATATATATATATATATATATATATAGTTTAATAGATACACGGTGCATCTTCTGGTCAAATTGTATTAATTTGGTGTGTAAGATATCAATTGAAAGTCGTTGGAACCATTAACTTTTCTGCACTCGCGTCTCCTCCGAGCTACTAGACCAGAGGCGAAAAATTCCATTAATTGCTACTAGACCAGAGGCGAAATATCAATTCAAAGTCGTTGGAACCATTAACTTTTCTGCACTCGCGTCTCCTCCGAGCGGCGATTAGACATCAGTTGAAGTGGTTGAAATTATTAATTGCCTAATGTATTACTTGCGTTCCCACAAGAGAAAACATGAAGAGGAGAGAAAGACGAAGAGGAAGAATATATATATATATATATATATATATATATATATATATATATATATATATATATATATATATATATATATATATATATATATATATATTTTTTTTTTTCTTCTGCCTCCCCTCCGCAGTTCTCGTCCTTGTCCGCGTCCGCAAGAACTTGCACCGAGATATTGGATATAATTATCATGAAAATTGTGAGACTGTATAAAATGTTTAGATTCATTTCTCTTGCACCCAAGAATAAACAGATTTCGTGTATCAAGGAAGAATATTACGAGATCGATGAAGTGATAAATTCATATTCATCCCCTCCACTTTATAGGAATCAATACAACGGGACCACCTCGATAGGAATGCTAATTGAATAGAGTTGATATATATATATATAAATAACTTATGGAAATAATACGATCATAATTAATTTTAATTTATGTAAAGCTTGACTTTCAATTATTAGTTATTAATAATTCGTGTGAATTTGCATCAAATAAAATCAATCACCGGATTTATTGTCAATCATGTCGTTTTTTTATGAAATCAGTTTACATTTATTTTAGTTATGTCCAATTATGGTGACATATATATGCATGTTTTAGTATATATGGACTTATATATACATTAACTAATATAAAATATATATGATTTCCTTAAAATCGTTTTATTTACTTATTTAGTGTGTGTAAATTAAGTATAAATACCCCTGATCTCAACTCCAACTCAGTCATCTCACTCTTCATCTACATATTTTGTTATAATCATGCTAAACTAAGGTCCTCATCCTAAAATTCTTTTTTTTTTTTCCTTTTTTTTTTGTAAATTCATAATACAATTAGTATTTATCGATGCGTTTGCTTGAAGCATTTTATTTTTCGTTGAATATTTATGATGTTATTTATTTATTATGTATGTGTACATATTACAATCTAACTTATGTTTGTTTCGTTTTTTTTGTTTTTGCAGATCCATGGATAGCATCGTTTGTGTTATACGTGGCGACATTAGCAAGAGAGAAGCCCTGCGACGTTGTATAACACGCATAAATATGATTCGCGTATATTGTAAGGATGGATTTAGAAAAAAATAATTATGCATTTCCATCTTTTGATTATACGTGAGATGATTGTAAGCTTGGTTTCGATGAAAAAAATTTGAAAGCTATTATCTTATTATAATTTTAATTTTCCGAAAAAGGTAATATTTTGATTCTTTTTTTAGTAGGGATAATTAGCAATACCCCCCTCATCTAGGTAAATGAGTTAAGAAAACCCTCCCTCCCAAAAATAATTAGAGAAAACCCTCTTACCTAATATTCTACCCAAATATTATTTAATAATTCCCAAACCACCCTTATTACCCTAACCCATTGCCTGCCGTTCTCTCTTCTTCTTTTGTCGTTCCTCTTCTCGTCTTCTCACTTTTCTCTTCTCTTGGCAATTACCTCCGCCATGGATTATCGGTTAGAGGAAGATGCCTTTGTATTCGTCACCCAACTGGCCATGGAGGTGGTGTTCTTCGGATCTGGCTACAAGCGGCGGCCGAAATCTTCAGATCTGAAATCTCCGGCGATCTGGTGGACGGAATCTGAGGAGGAGGAGGGGAAATCGTCTGCGGCGGAGTGCATATCGGTATGTTTTCGGGAAATTTGAGCTCCGTTTCTTCCTTGTCTCTCTTCTGAGCCATAGATTCGGCCGGGATGAAAGGTGTTGTAGAATATAGAAGTGGGATGGTGATGCTGTGGTGTGGCGACGATGTGGTGACGATGAAGAACAGATCTAGGGTTTTTTTGGTGGATTGTGGCGGAAGACGGCGCAGAAAAAAAAATTCGCGCATCAGGGCCCTTAATCGACTACGTGGTTTAATCGACTATGTTCAATAGTCGATTAAGGCTTAATCGACTATGTTCAATAGTCGATTAACGCTTAATCGACTATGTTCAGTAGTCGATTAAGGTTAACCGACTCCAGTTGTTATTTTTTATTTTTTTGATTTTTTGATTTTTTGTTTAGTGATTCCAATGTATAAATCAATTACAATGTTTGTATATTTTTTTTTAATATAGATGATTTTGCATTTTTTTGTAATTGTGATTTGTTATTTTTAATAGCTAAAATTTTAATCGACTATGCATTAATAAACCTGATAGAGAAAAAATTAAAAAAACCAAAAAAAATTTAAAAACAAAATTAGAAACAAAAAAATTAAAAAATTAAAGATTTTCCTTAATCGACTATGAAGCATAGTCGATTTAAGACTAATCGACTATGCTTCATAGTCGATTAAAAAATCGGAAAAAAAAAATCCTGGAGCGCTGACCCAGTGATGAGGTGGCGGGCGGGGGTAAAGCTGAAAAATGTAATAGCTGAAAATGGGTGTGGACTTTTCTCAAATAGACTAAAATATTTTGGGCCTCCCTCAATTAAAAAAAGTAGTGAGGGGGTTTTCTCAAAGAGCCCCTTTTTAGTATTATTTTTTATTGAAATTTGTAATTAAATAGTTATGTTAATAATTTTGTAACTTCAATTTTATATATACATTTGAATATTCTATGAAATTTTAGTAAATTTGAATGATTTGAAAAAATATATTCATTTCGTTTTAATTATTTTAAACATTTTGAGATATTTGTATTAAATTTGAATATTTATATATTTTTTAATTTAACTATATTTGAATATTTATCGTCTTAAATTAGTACATTACAATTAAGACTACAATATTTTTTAACAATTTTTAATATTCGGAGAATATTTTTACAAATTATTAATAATTCAAATGGACTTATCAATTAATTAATTTTAAACATACATGGAAATGATTGAATATAGATCATATCGCTGATTGATGTAGATTATATCAAGTGCATTTTATCAATCAATTAAAAGTCCATCATTTCATATATCTTGAGATCATTTTAATTTGCATTTATTTTAATTTCTAGCAAATATTGTATATTTTAGACTTAGATGTTTAAATCGAATTAAAATTTGTTTTAATTTTAATATGTTATGAAATTTATATTATTTTATTATTAATATACAAAAAAAAATAGTGTGTGTATATTGCACATATTTTGAAAATTTAAAATCCGGATATGTATTTATTATATAATACTAAATTTTCATTTATTACATATTTACGTGCCAAGATTTCAAAGAATTTTGTCCATTTATCAGTATTAGTATCAGTATTAGTATCAATATCAGTATTAGTATTAATATCAATATTATTATTAGTATTAGTTTTAGTATTAATATTAGTTTTAGTATTACTATTAGTATTAGTATTAGTATTAGTATTAGTATTAGTATTAGTATTAGTATTAGTATTAGTATTAGTATTAGTATTAGTATTAGTATTAGTATTAGCATTAGTATTAGTATTAACTAGTATTTTGTCCCGTGCGTTGCACGGTGCGTTGTACCGACAAATATTAAAAACAAAAGCGCAAAATAAATAGCAGTAAATAAATGATACTAAAAATATATAAATTTAATAAAGGTTACGTTCAAAATCAAAATGTAAAATTCCATTAATTGGATCATAATGTAACAATATATTTTAGAAATAAAACTTAATACACATATGTCTATACACGGAGGGGAAAAAAAAAAAAAGAAAAAAAAAAAAAAAAAACCAACTTAGTATTCTTTGTGGCATTACAATTTTAACAATATAAGTCGATCCAACAAAAAGAAACATGTAATGTAAATAAAAATAATATTTTAGACAAATGCTGATATTGCATAAAGCAGTGAACGAATTAAAATATGCTGTTGCACGAAAAAAATTGATATGTCAAACTCTTATTTTTGTGGAAAAAATAGTAAAAAAATAAATGAAATAGTTAAGTAATTCATCAAATTTTAAATAGTTTTGGATAATGCAACACGATAAGGTATTCAATTGGACATACTTCATTAAAAAAAAAAAAAATGTATACAACACAGATATTCAATATATTGACTTAAATAATTTTTCTCTTAATTCATTCATAAAAAGTTAAATTTGAGCACTATGCTCCTTTATGTTTCTAAATCATTGTCTTAAATATTTAGTAAAAAATCATAAGTAACCGAAGTATGTGCACTTAAATCGTTCTTCCGAATATCATAAGCAAAAAACCCAGCTTAAGATATATGGACAAATTAACTTTCTTAAATCATAAAATCGATCTCTCTTAAATCGTTCATCCAATAATCGAGAATTGTAATTTAACCAATAATAAATTAGAAGCAACGAAAGAAACTTAAAAGAGAAATCATAAAAAATAGCTATTTGATCAATCTTTGTAAATATTTACAGTAAATAATATATTTATGTGTGCCTTTAAATCAAAGTGATGTGAGTAGAATATGATAAGTAAAACTCGTAACTGTGGACAAATAGTTAAAAACAAAATTGGCTCTTTGGCTCCACTACACAGTGTTGTTGTTGAAGGCTCACATTTTGAGCGGAAAACAATGGTAAATCAGGATCTTCGGCTGTAGAAAAAACAATGGAAGTCTTGCGTGAAGATGGAGAGAAACCGAAAAAAAGATGTGGACGTAAAGAAAAAAATAACAGAGAAAGATAACAAATGATTTGTAGGTAAATGATTAAAGATAACAAATTCATGTTGTGGAAACGACTTTAAGAATTATGCTGAAACACATTAAAAGAAACAAAACAAATTAAGTCCAAAGGATGTGTTATTTCCACCAAATATAATTCACAAAACACCACCATTCTCAGTCCACTATGTTTAAATATTGAAAGAAAAAAACATGTTTAACGTTTAAAACTGACGAATTTAAATCAGATCTACGTCGAACTTATGTTCCCTCTTAAGTTTATGAAATCAAAAAATACCAAGATTAATGAAACAAATAGAACGAATGCCATGATAGTTGATGCAGGAGCAAATGAAGTCGACATTGTTGATAATACAATTGCTTGATCGGAGAAATTACCTAATAGCCAAAATAAATTGTGAAGTCGTTAATATTCATACAAATTTTGCACCGTAATAAAGAATGTTAAGAATGTTAAGACAACGAAAACAAATAATATAATTGAATTGTTAACAAAGACAAAAACCTATAATTTCTTACGTTGAAGATTATTGATGTGATGAAAGAGAAGACAAAACAAATAATAATAATAATCTCTATACAATTATAGTGTTCTTCGATGTTCTTGGTGACATGTATATATAGGAAAATTTATGGGGGTTGAGATGGAGAATAGTGGGGAAGTTAAGAAAAGAAGTTGAAGATGACGTTGAGTGGAAAACCAAAAAAAAAAACATAAAAATCACAGCTAATCGTGATTAGTGGGAAAGGAAAAAAAAATAATAATAATAATTATATAAGAAAAAGATTAGAAAGGTGCAATAAGAACTATTTGAAGGTAGATATAAAAGAGGAGTAAAGAGGATAAAAGAAGAAAAAGCAAATATAATTAATTATATAAAAATAAAAACACGTGCTATTAAAAAAATTCCCATCATACGATAAAAGAGGAAAATGTAAAATTTTTACATGTGCATAAAAGTATAAAAAATAATTATATAAAAATAAAAACAAACGTGTCTTGAAGAGCAGAAAAGAAAGGAGAAAACAAAGGAATTTGTTTTTAAAGAAAATAATTATATAAAAATAAAAACAAACGTGCACTTGAAGAGGAGAAAAAAAGGGAGAAAACAAAGGGATTTATTTTTCAAGGAAAAACTATTTTTTTAGGGTTTCGGGTAAAACCTTTCTTTTATATATAAAGATATTAGTATTAGTATTAGTATAAGTATTAGTATTAGTATTAGTATTATATTAGTATTAGCATTAGTATTAGTATCAGTATCTGTATTAGTATCAATATCAATATTAGTATCAGTATCACTATCAATATTAGTATCATTATCAATAACAACATCAGTATCAGTATCAGTATGAGTATCAATATCGGTATGAGTATGAGTATGAGTATCAATATTTGTATCACTATATGTATGAGTATTGGTATGACTATTGGTATGAATATTAATATTGGTATTAGTATTGGTATTAATATTAGCATGAGTATTAGTATCAGTATCGGTATCGGTATCGGTATCAGTATTAATATCAGTATCAATATGTGTATGTGTATTAGTATTACTATCAATATTAATATCAGTAGTAGTATTAATATCAATATTATTACCATTATTATTATAATTATTAGTATTATTATTAGTATTCGAATTCATATTAGTCTTGGAGTATCAGCATTAGCATTAACATTAGCATTAGCATTAGCATTAGCATTAGCATTAGCATTAGTATTAGTATTAGTATTAGTATTAGTATTAGTATTCGTATTAGTATTAGAATTAATATTAGTATTAGTGTTCGTACTAGTATTGACGTAATAGTTTTAGCATTAAATATTCGTATTAGAATTGGCGTATTATTATTAATATTAGTGTTGATATTAATATTAGTATTACACTATTAGTATTAATCATCGTATTAATATTAGTATTATTAGTGTTGGTTTTAGTATTAATATTAGTATTGATATTAGTTTTATCAATCTTGGTTTTAGTATTAGTAGTAGTAGTGGTTGTTAGTGTTAATATTTGGGTGGTAGGCAATTGTAGAAAAAATGGGATTTTCTAGATAAAATTATCAAACAAACATGATCTCTGTTTTATGAATGGTATAAAACTGGAAATGAGTTTTGGAAATAGAAACAAACATCCCCTATGTGTTTATATTAAAAGTATTATAGAATAAAGTGTAAAAAAATCTAAAATTCAAAATACAAAATAGTCATGCACTTATATTAAAAGTAAAAGGGAGTCATGTGTATAAAACTGAAACCATAGGGGTCTAAGTGTTATTTACCCAATAATATAATCTTCCCGCTTAGAATAAAGTGCATATGTGGCAACCACTTAAATTCTTCTTTCATGGTTTTGAGCTCCAATTGGTATTTTTTAAAACCACTTGTGCAAGACCAAATTAAAAATTTTAATGTATAAATACTATAATATACTTACTTATTAAAAAATAGAAAATTCCAAATTTGCAAGACTAAAAATTCAAAAACATAAAAAACCCTATCACAAGACTTCAAACCACAAGACTAACTCTCATATTCTCTATCTTCCAAAAACCACAAGACCTTTCTCCTTCCTCCATAAACCCACAAAACCTAAACATTCAAAATTATCAAAACTCAACAAATCTTACAAAGATGGCAAGTATGGAGTTAGAAGACGTCAAAATAGAAGATTCTATGGTGGAAGAACCCAAGTAGGTATGCATTTATGGGTTTTTTTAGCTTGAATATCGTTTTTCCAAAAAAAATCTCGCGCAAACGAATTCGACATGTACAGGTTGAATTTTATGGGTAACAATCGACATTTAGATGTCGATTTTGAGGTATCAAATTCGACATTTGGCAATGTTGAAATTTGTGATATAAATTCGACATGTCAATGTCGATTTCTGCCTATGAAATTCGACGCTTAAGTGTCGATTTGTAGCATAGTTTTTCGACACCTTGGTGTCGATTTTTACCAATTTCAAATTTAATTTGTTTTTCCTCTTTTTTTGTAAGGTTTTACCAGTTTCAATTTTTTATCAGTTTCATGATTGTGAGCGGCGGGGCTGGCGGTGACAGCGATCGGTGGTGGAGCTTGGGCGGTGGAGCTTTGACGGCGGAGAAGGTGGGCGTAGATGGAGAAGGTGGGCGTATGTAGGGTTTGAGGAGGGGGGGAGGGGGTTGTTTGTTTTTTTAATTCACGCATCTATGTTTTTTTTTTCCTTTTGTTTTGTTTTTTTTTTTCCCCTCATTATTTGTATTTGGTCTTGCATGAGGAAAAAAAAACCAATTTAATTTATGGATATATTTGTCATTTTATCTTAATAAAATATAATTTTTTGGAATCTTTCTTTAATTTGGTCTTGCACAAGTGAAATTAGTATTGCATATAGTCACAGCCTATCTATTATCTCAAAGATGTCAACAGGTTTAACTGAGGTTGGAAGATTTCGTCATTAAATATATGCACTTGGTTATTTCTATGCTACATCGGGTGAATATTACACCGAGTATTTTTTTGCTGTTGATCTATATACATTAATATGGGTGTGTGTTTGTATGTATATGGATGGTAAATATACCCGATACATTTCATCGATGTAGCATATAATAAACCGCTCTGTGTCCTTAGGCACGCGCCCATATAACTACTAGGTATAAAACGACATTATTTAGATATGACGATGAAGCGGATAGCGGATACTAAAACAAATACAACCTTAACATCATTACAACTTAATATGCATGTTCTATTCACCACCAAGTAATAAATGTGTTGTGTTTTATTTGTTTAAAGAAAATGAGGAGATGGCAAATAGGTCAATAACAAGAGCATTTAATTAAAAAATAGCAAATGACAAATAGATCAATGACAAATGCATTTAATTAAAAAAAAGAATATCTAACTTTTTTATCTTTCAAATAAATTTAGCTTATTCAAACTTATTTACAAATAATAAAAACCCTTATATATATATATATATATATATTACCCTTAATTCCTTGGAATCCGGATTCAACTTCATTTTCATGATTTACACCCCAATTTAGCCCAATTTCACCAATTAACCAATTTTGACCGCCACTGCCGGAGATCGGCATTGAATTTTTTTTTTTTTGAAAACTTCCACTTTTTTTTTTGAATTTTTTTCTTTTTCCGGCAGGTTCACTGCCATTGACTTTTTTTCTTTTCTTCTGAAAACTTGTTTTTCTTACAAAAAAATATTTTAATTAATATTAATGTATTGGTTGCTGAATTACTGTCTCCAATAGTAATTTAACTGTCGGACACAATAGTTTAACTATCGGACACAGTAATATTACTGTCTAAGACAGTAATTTTACAGTATAAATAAATTTTATCATCTTGGCCTGCAATTGTGCTGTCTTCGACAGTTGTCCTCGACCGTAATATTACTGTCCCATGCAATAATATTATTGTTTGAGACACTAATATTAATAATATTGTTGTTCGGGAAAGTAATATTCATAATATTATTGTTCGAGATAGTAGTATTCAAAATATTATAGTTCGAGACAGTAGTATTAATATTACTGTTTGAGACATTCATATTAATAATATTACTGTTTTGGTATTCAATATTACTATCTCAGACAATAATTTTATTGTTAACACAGTAATTTAGAAAAAAAATTCAAAAAAAAAGAAAAAGAAAAAAGTCAGCGTCGGAGATCGGCGGTTGATCGACTGTAAATTTCAGAAAAAAAAAGTCAACGTTGGTATCTGGTCGGAATTTTTTTTTCAGAAAAAGTTTATTTTCTGAATTTTTTATAATTTTTTTTATGAAAATGGGGGTTAATGTGATATATTTGTTCAAATCCGTGGCCAATGTGCAATATTGATGAAGTTAGAGTATAATTGATGGAATTGATGAAAATTTTATTATGAAGGATATTTTAGAAAAAAAACATGAGGATTGGTTTATTTGCATGACTATTTTTTGTCTGGACCTATGTGCATTTAAGTCTCTTGTCATAGGCAATGTTTTGAAAACCGGACCGGACCGGCCGGTCCGACCGGTTCAACCGCGAACCGCCGCCATGTCCGGTCCGGTTAGATGTTAAAACCCAAAATGCTCAAAAAACCGGGTCAATCACTACAAATCCGGTTCAACCGGTATGAACCGGGTAACCCGGAAATCAACACGAAAAACCGGTTTTTAGCTAAAAAAAATGGCATCGTCGGATCTACGTCGTGGGTTACTGAATCTTGTCGAAAATGTTGCTGGTGAACGGATCTAGGTAGTATGTGACCCAATCCAAGTGTTAGCTGCCATAGCTATCCACCAAAGAAAAGAAAACGAAGAAGATGAAAATGAAAATGAAAAAAAGAATGAAAAAATAAGTGGGAAAATAAAGTAATGTTTGGGTGGAAATGGGAAGAATTAAGAATAAACAAGGAGGAAGAGAAGAAAAGAAAGACGGAAGAACAGAAGGCGATGTGGGGGGGGCTGTGCGTGAAAAGAAAGAAGGAAAGAAGAAAGAAGGGAGAGAGAGAGCCAGAGAGGAGAGAGGAAGGAGTGAAAGAAAATTAATAATTTTTTATTCTTGTTTTATAAAGTGATCAGAGAAGAATAAAGTATAAAAATAATAAAATATATAAATACATTATAATTGAGGTATTAAATAAATAAAATAATTATAAATAAAAAAATGTACGAAACCCGGTTGGACCCCGGTTGAACCGGTCCAACCGTGACCCGGTAGCTTGACCGGGTCGATGTCCGGTCCGGTTTTCAAAACATTGGTCATAGGCCTATTTACCATTTGCCCAGTGAAAATATACCTTCTTCATCAAAAAAAAAAAAAAAAACAATACCATACAAAAAATTATTTAAAACTTAAATAGAAATATAAAAACTATGCCTACCAATATTTGAGTATCATTGTTTACAATTTTTCTCTAAGTTGTTAAAAAAAAAAAGAATAAAAAGAAGAAAAAAAAAAAGAAAAAGGAAAAAAAGAAAGAAAAGGACAAGAAAATGTCGTTACATGGTAACTTAAGCAAGAAAAGCTAAACAATTACTTGACCATTTTATAAATTGAAATGAAACCTTGTCAAAATATCTCTCAATGTTGGTGCATGCATTCCATCACCAACGTTCCAAATGATGACCCTATACCATCTCGGGCACTATAATGCCTTCATTAGCCGAATGCACTCACCTGCTGGCGGTGGTTTCCACTCACTTGGATGCACTTCTTGTCTTGTGCAACTTGGCCCGAGTTTTTCACTGTAATACATCCCAGGGGCGGAACCAGGATTAAAATATAGGGGGGGCTAACTAAAATTTCGGGGTTCGGGACAGCGCCCCGAAAAAAAAATTAGGTTCACAAGATATAGCAAAAATAAGTTTATATTGATAATTTTTTAATTAAAATAGCATATATTATAGTTTTATCATATTTTAAGCATGACAAAATATAGCAAAAATAAGTTTATATTGATAATTTTTTAATTAAAATAGCATATATTATAGTTTTATCATATTTTAAGCATGACAAAAAAATCTTAATGTATTGCACTTAAATATTTTGGAGATTAATGGCATCATCTCATATTATTTTTAAGAGACACCGATAAAAAATTCCAAAATAAGTAAATATTCATAGATATTATATAAAATAATACAAATTTAACCATTTTATTAAATATTTTTATATTAGATATGATGTATACAAGTATAATTTATATAAGATTGTGGAGAAGAAACAAAAAAATTAAGAATTAAGACACATATTTACAAAAACTTTAGGGGGGTCAAAAGTAATATTCAAAAATTAAAATACCAAAATACCTAAAAAAATTTTTTTTTTTTTTATCTTGGGGGGGCAACAGCCCCCCCTGCCCCTTAAAAGATCCGCCCCTAATGTACGAATGACACCAACTAGTTAGCTCACATGGGCCATGGCTGAAGCGCCTCTTCGCCCCTGAAGTTCTTGTTTCAGCCCAATTCCAAGTTGAAAAGAACTCTTGATTATGAATGCTATCGAAAGGAACTTTCTTCCAAATCTCCACCACCCCGTTACATTTAAGGAGAACATGAATCGAAGTCTCAACCTCGCTCTTGAACACGTTACAAATAGGAGATTGACTTTTTTTCCTTGTAAACAGGTCAGCCTTGGTTGGTAAAACATTGGTTAGAAATAGGAGATTGACTTATTTCTTTCACATTAGTACAAGGAATATATGCAGATTACAAAATGTACAAAATAGGAAAGAAGTTACAATAAATTGGGCCAATACTTCCTCAATGTTTGAGGTTGAATTTTGGGCTGGTGGATTGTTCCCTAGATAACTTTGTAGCGGATGAACTTAATTTTTGAATTGACCTTGAGCTCTTTGGTACCCTTGGCCTTCTTGATTACCTTCATATTGGGCTTATGGTCTCCACCTTTGATTGTGGAATTGGCGATGTGCATTGTTGAGTGTATTGTTGACGTAGTTGAGTGATTCCATCTCTTGTTGGCATTGGAGTGAGTAGTGATTGCCCTGGCAAATTTCGCAGCATGGAGAATCCACTGCTTGGACTTGTTGTGCTGGATTTGCCTTGATGTGTTTGATAAAAAGCTAATTTTGTTGGGCAATTTGGACTACTTGAGCTTAAAGGATTGTGAGTATGTCTAGTTCTAAAACCACGGAACCTTCTTGACTTTATTGATTGTCCTTTCGTTTGATTTGGCAAAGCTGTTCTGCGCAATCTTATCTAACAAAATAAATGCATCATGAATTGATCGGCTGATGTAACAAATAATTTGTCAAAAAAATAAGTCAAGATATCACTACAACATTAATTTGGGGTCTATAAACAAATATATTAATTATTAAGTGATTTATTAAAATTTCATTCACAACAAAACAAAAAAAAATTATTGATCGTGAGAAATAAATTAAATCCACTTAAATAATTAACTAAAAATTTCCAACAATATCATGCTCGATCAGATTTGATTTAGAAAAAAAGTAAAAATAAAATGTGACAAATTGAAGTTGACAAGGGTTTCTCCATAGATTGTAATCAGTATTCAGTATTGACCGGGCCGATCTTAATTAAGCCTAGTTGTCCTTCTCTTTTCAACCAATTAACAGAAAACTATATAAACAAAACAAAGTTGACTTTTAGCAACGGTGACAACTAGCTAGCTAAATCATCAGTGTTTATTTAAACACACGTACTGGTAACTACCATAGATAAATAAAACCCCTTAATCTGGTGAGTCACTGGTGGCATTTCCAGGGATATTTCCTAGCCTTTTCTATTGGAAAGATGTTTTGGCGTAAAATAATGACGACTTTGGTTACTCGTGATAGACTAAACTTATTTAAACAATTGCGTGTTAGAAATAATTCGTATATGCATACAAATTCCAAGAACCAACATGCTTGAATCAAGAAGAATTATTAAAAAACGTAAACATAGAAACGTATCTTACATCATTAGTTAAATCTTCGAATTTTCATTGGATTTGGGACATGTCTTCGAAAGAATCCGCATTCTAACGATGAATTTTAGAAGAGATGGAATGATTAGGTTTGTTTGGGATCATGACCTTTATATAACTGTAAAAATCCAGTTATATTACAACTGTATTGATTCAACCCATCAATAAATCACAATTAAACTCTAACTGTCTCTATGCATTACCATAATTATAGTCTAATGACTACAAGTCCAACCATAGAATCTTTATTGTGTAAACAACATAAAATCCCCCGTGTTTTTTTTTCTTGTGTAAGACCCCATTGCGTTTCATTTCACTTTGCACGAAATTCCCTTTTCCATTAAAAATTAATGCCGTTAACTATAGAGGGGATTTTGGCAATTTTTTCATAACACAGGGAGATTTAATCCATATTTTCTACTTACAAGGGGATTTTATGGAAAAATAAATTTATTAGTTTAAATTTCATATTATTTTTTTAAATTAAGCCAAACACATTTATTCAGTTACAATATAAAAAATAGATATTTAACATGTGTGGTGAATGTTTAAAAAAAAAAATTATATGATATAATTTATTAATGTATATTTAAATTTTTTTATTTTTTTAAATATATAATTATTTTATTAAAATTATTATATATTTTTATTATTTATTTTTGATTAATTATATGTGAAAAGAACATAAATAATTTGAGAATTCGTTTCAATTTCCATCAGGATATTATTTTTTAGTTTCCATATTTTAAATTAATAGATGCATTTGACTTAATTTAAAAAAAAAATAATTTTAAATAAATAAATTAATTTTGCGTAGAATCCCTGCATGCACCAAATCTCTCTATATTAACCCAATATTTATTAAATCACAATTAATTTGTATTTTCTTTTAGATAACCATACATAGGGCTGGGACTGGGTTGGTTTTTATCCACCAACCGACACATTACCGACCATATTTTTAGGTGGATAATCAAATTTTAACCGACTCATAGGATCGGATCGAAAATTTCAACCAACCCATCTATAATGGGTCGGTTGGTGGTTTCTAATATTATCAAAAGTTGGTCGACCGATAATTATCAGTTATCCAACTATACTACTAAAATTTTATTAAAAATATAAAATATATGTCGTGTTTTCTTAAGTGGTTATTGAAATTATCAAAATAATTAGTATTTTAAATTTAAAACAATCAACAAAGGAAAAAAAAGATTGACCTAAATCTTCAACCAGTTTCTTTATGCCTAAGCTTCAACGAAAAGCCCAGAAAACTCCACTTAATTTCTTGTGCATGTTTGAAATTACTTTGAATTTCCTAATTATATTTTTTCGTTAAATTGTTATTAATTATTTTGAACTGATAAATGGTGATGGCACCGTGACAGTGCACAAAATGTGGATATTTTTACTCCAAAATTTGAATTTTTTTAAGTGAACTAGGTGGCGGGTGTAAACTATCAACCGATCCATTCCGAAACCAAATATTCGGTCGCCAACCATCAACCGACCCACAAAGATTGGATCGGCAACGGTTTTCAAATTTGAGCAAAAATGGTTTGAATTGGTCGGTTTTTAGGCTGGTAATCAACCGACCCAACCCAGTCCCAGCCCTAACCATACACATTGAATTCATACATGTGACATATATCACAATATATATATATATATATATAAGTGCGATATGCATGCACATATATATGTCATCTTCTACAGCATATTAATATACATTAGTTGATTGATCGAATCAGTTCAGGAAAAAAAAAAAAGAAAAAGAAAATGGAACAATTAGTTGATGCTCCCCAGGGTGAAGAAATTGATTTCTTGTACTCAGTAATAAGGCATCAGGACCCAGATTTTCTCCGGGCCTTTGATCAGAGACAGTTCGCCGACACGCCGCTGCACTTTGCCGCAGACAACGGGCGAACGCAGCTGGCGGTAGAGAAATCCAAAGGCTAATGCCCTCGTTGGGGAGAAAGATGAACCCAGATGGGTTGACAGCCGATGACCTGGCCCTCCACTACGCCGCGGAGACGGACGATGCTGATCTATTGGAAGAGTTTCTTCTGAGGTGCCCGAAATCGATCGAGGAATTGACGGCGCGTGGAGAGAGTGCCGTGCATTTGGCGGTCAAGTATGAGAAACTTGCGGCGTTTAGGGTTTAATTTGTTTGATTGGCTGGTTAAGACTGGTCGAACTGACATCTTGAGATGGAAGGACGGTAACGGCGATACTTTAGTGTTGTGCATCTTGCCTCATCCACCGATCAACCCCAGGTTTGACTTATTTATTCTCTATCACATTTACATGTTTTCCACACAAAAATTGGTCAACTTATACAGATAAACAGCTGAGATTTACGTATGAATATAATTTCTGAACTTTTAAACTTTTGCTGAAGAAATTAATTTATAAAAAAAAAAATAATAATAATAAATTCCACTTTTCTCCCCATTTACTTTGGCTCGGTATCACTTTACGCCCTTGTACTCTCGATTGCATCGATTTGCCCCTGTACTTGAAAACTTGTTTCAATGTGGCCGTTGCTTTTAGTCGTCATTTGACCTTAACACCGTTTGCTCTAAGCTCTGAAATTATAAAAACGCCATTGTAGACAAATAAAATTTAAGCCAATTAAATGGCTAAATTATATATGGAATAAAGTTTTATCCAATGGCATTTGTGTAATTATACATAGCCAAATGACCTAGATGCCAATTGAAGACCCGTATATATGCGGTCACATATATATTTTTATCAATTATATATTTTGGAATTTAATTAAATTAATTTATAATTTAAATAAATAATTGATATTAAATATATATTGGCCAATAAGATTATTTCTTTTCTCCCAAGTTATAAAGAGATAAATATCAATTAATTATTGGCCAATAGAATTGTTTCCTCTCTTCCAAGTTACAAGAGATAAATATCAATTTAAATTGGGCCAATCAAATCGCGCCACATCATCAGTGAGGCCCATCAAGGACTCTTATTCTACCACTATAAATAGGGACCCTCCCTTCACAATTCAAAACACACAACTGAAGAAGCAGAAACCGTAGGAGCAAAATTCTCTCTACAACTCAAGAAGCAAGGAAGAAGAATTCGTAGGAGGTAAGATTCTCTCTCTACATTCAAAGTGTTCTTCGTCAAATTCGAGGTGTTCTTGAGCAAATTCAAGGCATTCTTCATCAAATCCAGCGTTCGATCCGAGATAACGGTGCCAAACCTTCGGATTAACGTTAATCAATTCAAGTCAAGATCATTGGTAGATTAAAGGGCCAAATCCATCAAGAATTTCAAGTCAAATTTAGTCAAAGTTCAACGTTCGATCCGAGATTCAAGTCGCAAGACCCTTGGAAAACGTTATTCAAATCCAAAATCAAATCCGGAGAAGATCAAGTCAACGACCCGACTCCGAAAATTCAAGTCAACCATATATTCTTCTAGAGAGAAGAATCAGAGGATTAAAATAGAGATTGTAACCCGCAATTTATTTATTTTAATTCAATAAAATCGTCTTTGTTCAATTTTTCTTGTTTGTTTATATTGCAGATAAGAATTTGTTGTTACAAATTTTGGCACGCCCGGTGGGACCTCTCTACCTCTCATCTCTTCTCTCTCTCGAAGATCCTAGTAGCTGTTCTACGTTCACGATGAAGGCTGCTACTTCAAATTCATCAAGCATGGGCGTAGTTACAAGGAGTATGGCTAAGAAGCTGCAGACATCCTCCGAGACTAGCTCAACGCCCCAAATCATCGAAAAAGGCTCGTCACCTCTCGTCAACACAGGTGGAGGCGTGGAAGGATCTAGAGGAGAAGCTTCGTCATCCACGTCCCTTTCAGCATCAAACTACTCTGAGGTGGCTCCCGTCATGACGACACATGCTACGACCACGGAAGAGCAGATGGCGATCTTGACCAAGGCCATTGAAGGCCTAACAAAGCACATTCAAGAACAAGACTCCCAAATTGCGATGTTGCGAAACAAGGTTGACGGTAGTCACGACATGGGTAAACAAGGCGAAAATCACACCGAAGCTGAAACTTCTGCAAGGCGACATCCAATCGAAAGGGAGAAGAGCCCGGCTGAAGAATTCCAGATTTCGTCAGAGGGGTTGATTCCTATAGACCAATTGAAGGAGTTCATCATGGGGACTATCAAAGACAAATTCAATGAGGGTTCAAAACCGTCGTCAACATATACCAAGCCATACACTCTAAGAGTAGACGACTTGAAGATGCCAACTGGTTACCAACCCCCGATATTTCAGCAATTTGATGGCAAGGGTAACCCAAAACAGCATGTGGCACACTTTGTTGAAACTTGTAACAACGCCGGGACTTTCGGAGACTATCTCGTTAAACAATTCGTCCGATCATTGAAGGGGAATGCTTTCGATTGGTATACAGACCTAGAACCGAACTCAATTGACGGTTGGAGTCAGATGGAACAAGAGTTTTTGAATCGCTTCTACAGCACCCGAAGAACAGTAAGCATGATCGAGCTCACAAACTCTCGCCAGTGGAAAGAAGAGGCCGTCATTGACTATATTAACCGTTGGAGGAATTTAAGCCTGAATTGCAAGGACCGATTGTCAGAGGCTTCAGCTATCGAGATGTGCATTCAAGGAATGCAATGGGGACTCCGATATATCCTACAAGGGATTCAACCTAAGAGTTTTGAAGAGTTGGCCACTAGAGCGCACGACATGGAGTTGAGCATTATGGCTAGTGGAGTTGAGGGACCACCAGTTCAAGAGCCTCGACAGTTGAAAGAAAAACAGGACTTTCGGAAGGGGGGTAGAGTTTTCTCTAAGACCTCAAGCAAAGAATCTTTGGCAGTGAATGCGACCCCTATCAAATTTCAAGGAAAAGTGAACGGAAACAATGAGGAAAAACAAGATTTTTCCCAAGAAAGAAGAAGACTTACTCTAAAAGAAATGCAAGCAAGGGAATATCCATTCATCGACACTGATGTGGCTGGAATATTTGACGATTTGCTAGGTTTAAAACTTATCGAGTTGCCTGAAATGAAGCGCCCCGAAGAAGCTAACAAGACCGATGACCCAAAATACTGCAAGTATCATCGGTTGGTCGGACACCCAATTCATGATTGCATCGTATTCAAAGATAAAGTTATGCAGCTAGCTCGCCAAGGGAAGATATCACTTGAAGAGATCGGCGCCACTACAAATTTTATCGTCAGCACTTTTGAGTCCCTTGACATGACAACAACGAACGTACACGGAGGAGATGATGATTGTATCAACATCTCATGCAACACGATAAGTGAAAAGGAGACCGCTGCTAGTGGAACGACTCCGTCTCCAAATGAAGTTTGTACCGTGATTGGTAAATGCATGTCAACGATGACTTTCGCAGATGAAGATTTACTTCTTGGTTCCAAACCACACAATAGGCCATTGTTTGTTGCCGGCTACGCTCGTGAGCAGAAGGTGAATAGGATTTTAATCGATGGAGGTTCTGCAGTCAATATTTTGCCATTGCAGACTTTAAAGGAATTTGGAATCTCCACGGAGGAGCTCAAAACTAGTCGCTTGATGATCCAAGGATTTAATCAAGAAGGACAAAGGGCCCTTGGTATCATAAGGATAGAGTTGTTACTGGATGATATGTTGTCCACCGCACTATTCCATGTCATTGATGCAAGAACCTCATATCGCATGCTTCTCGGACGACCTTGGATACATGAGAATAGTGTGGTTCCTTCTTCTTGGCACCAATGTTTCAAGTATTGTCGAGACGGAGTAGTTAAAACAATACTCGCCGATGATAAACAGTTCACCGAGGCAGAAGCCCACTTTGCCGATGCTAAGTACTATCTTGATGATGAGAAGACGGTAAAGGCCAAAGAAATTCTACTAGTTGAAGAACCAAAGCGAAGAAATAATCAAGACAATGCTCCTTTAGCGTGTGAGGCTTTGAAAGATTTGATGTTTCCCCTAACACCAATTGACGAGAAGCGATCAACTTCTCAACCACCTAAAAGATCCGTTCATCCCACAGAAGGAACCCAAGAGGAATGCGAAGAATTCTCCGAGTCCCAAATGACAAAATGTTTTGGCCCAAATGCTTATAAACTCTTAGTGAAAGCTGGTTTCAACCCACGTGAAGATTCTACGCTAGGAAGACTTCCTGCCGAAGTTGTTGGAGAAAAGGTGCATGGCCTCAATACTACTCAGATAATGTTGAAAGAAAAGGGACATGCTATTCAAAGTCCTAGAGTTGGTCTTGGGTTTGTTCCACAAAAGCCAATTCGTATTGCTATCAATAGAGCTACCAGTAATTACATAATCGAAGATGAATTCTCATCAACAGACGATTTTCTTGAAAGTGGAACAAAAGTGAGAAGGACAAGGCTTACACCATCTGTCTTCGACAGACTTACGCCATCCGTCTTTGATAGGCTTGGACCACTTAGAGAGTGGGGGCATGAATAAGGCGACAAACGAGGGTTTGATAGACTTACGCCATCCGTCTTTGATAGGCTTGGACCACTTAGAAAGTGGGGGCATAACAGAAAGAACAAGCAAGATGTGGGTGTCTCTAATACTAAAATCACCAAAACACGAAGGATTCGAAGTACAATTCCATCTCGCATGAAACGGCGTACTTATTTGACCATATCATGTGGTGAAGAGTTGAAGGCTAAAATGCGAACTGTCGTCATTACAAGAATCCAAGACGACGAGGAAGATGACAGAGAAAGTGTGGCATCATCGTATCATATCACTTTAAGTGAAATAGACGTGATTGAGGAAGAAGACGCTGAAATTGCTCCACCCGAACTTGAAGGAGTCAAAGCCACCATCGATGAGTTAAAGGAAATTAATTTAGGAGATGCGGAGAATCCTCGACCAATCTACATTAGCGCTTTACTGGCTGTCAACGAAGAGGAGACTTATATTGAATTGTTGCACGAGTTCAAGGATGTGTTTGCATGGTGTTATAAAGAAATGCCCGGATTGGACCCAAAAGTGGCAATACATCATCTCTCCGTGAAGAAAGGAGCTCGCCCTGTGAAGCAAGGCCAACGTAGATTTAGACCTGAATTAGTCCCTGCAAATGAGGCTGAAGTGAATAAACTTATTGAGGTTGGTTTCATTCGAGAAGTCAAGTACCCAACATGGATTTCAAGTATTGTCCCTGTCAGAAAGAAGAATGGACAAATTCGTGTATGTGTTGACTTTAGAGATTTGAACGAAGCATGCCCTAAGGACGACTTTCCAATGCCAATAGCCGAACTAATGATTGATGCTACTACGGGCCACGAAGCATTATCATTTATGGATGGGTCATCAGGATACAATCAAATACGAATGGCGCCGAGAGACGAAGAATTAACAACCTTTCGCACTCCTAAGGGCATCTATTGCTATAAAGTGATGCCATTTGGCTTGAAAAATGCCGGTGCTACATACCAAAGAGCCATGCAGAAGATATTTGATGACATGCTCCATAAAGATGTTGAATGTTATGTGGATGACTTGGTAGTTAAATCCAAAAGAAAGGAAGATCATCTCCAAAATTTGAGAAAAGTCTTCGAGCGCTTGAGAAGGTACCAATTGAAGATGAATCCATTGAAATGTGCATTTGGTGTTACTTCGGGGAAGTTTCTTGGATTCGTAGTTCGTCACCGAGGCATAGAAACCGAACAAGCCAAGATTGATGCAATTTTAAAGATTCGCGAGCCTAGGAACATTCATGAGCTCAAAAGTTTGCAAGGAAAGTTGGCATACCTAAGAAGGTTCATTTCAAACTTAGCCGGTCGATGTCAACCATTCAGCCGACTGATGAAGAAAAATGTTCCCTTTGAATGGGATGAAGCTTGCACTAGTGCCTTTGAAAGTATAAAATCGTATTTAACGAAGCCTCCTGTGTTGATTGCACCAGTACCCGGACGATCGTTAATACTCTATATTGCTGCTCAAGATCGATCTGTCGGGGCTTTACTAGCCCAGGAGAATGATGATGGAAAAGAGAGCGCCTTATACTACTTGAGTAGAACAATGACACCAAATGAATTGAACTACTCGCCAATCGAAAAGACATGCTTAGCGCTCATTTTTGCAATTCAAAAGTTGAAGCATTATTTTCAAGCACATGTTGTCCGCCTAATCTCAAGGATGAATCCTCTAAAGTATGTCATGTCAAAACCCGTCCTATCCGACAGACTCGCAAGGTGGTACCTACAATTGCAGCAGTTTGACATAACATATATTCCACAAAAGGCTGTGAAAGGGCAAGTCCTAGCCGATTTCTTGGCAGATCATCCTATCCCTGCAGAGTGGGAGTTATCCGATGATCTACCCGATGAAGATGTTCTTGTGATTGAAGCTAGTCCTCCTTGGAAAATGTACTTTGATGGAGCTTCTCACAGAGAAGGAGCGGGCGCCGGAGTAGTATTTGTCACATCCAACGGCGAAGTGTTGCCTCACTCTTTTACCTTAACACAAAATTGCTCTAACAATGTTGCTGAATATCAAGCTCTTATCCTTGGGCTAGAAATGGCAGTTGATATAAAGCAACTAAATTTGGAGGTATATGGAGACTCCAAGTTGGTGATCAATCAAATACTCGGATCATACGAAGTTAAGAATCTCGATTTACTCCCTTATGTCGATTATGCTAAAAGACTTATCGGATACCTTGGTGATGTGACGATAGAACATGTGCCTAGAAATGATAACAAACAAGCGGATGCACTGGCAAAACTTGCTTCTACTTTAGCCATGCCCGAAGACGGAGCTCATATATCAATTTTCAAGAGGTGGGTCGTACCACCAATCGTTGAACATGGAGAAATTGAAGAAGACGAAACTCGAGTGGTTTACGTGTTTGAAATCGAGAAGGAAGATTGGCGTCAATCATTTGTGGATTACTTGAAGTACGAAAAGTTGCCTAATGATCCACGTCAAAGAGTTGATATACGACGTCGTGCGGCTCGTTTCATCTACTACAAAGATACACTTTACAGACGTTCATTTGATGGAGTCTTCTTGAGATGTTTAGGTGATGACGAAGCCGTTCAAGCCATGGAAGAAGCTCATTCCGGAATTTGCGGCACCCATCAGTCAGGACCCAAATTACATTTCCGAATAAAAAGAATGGGTTATTATTGGCCATCTATGGTAAAGTATTGCATGGAGTATGCCCAAAAATGTCAACCTTGTCAATTTCATGCAAACTTCATTCATCAACCGCCGGAGCCATTACACCCTACTGTTGCCTCATGGCCCTTTGATGCTTGGGGTTTGGATGTGGTTGGACCTATGACAAAGTCTTCCGCTGGACATCTCTATATCTTGGTAGCAACAGACTACTTTTCCAAATGGGCTGAAGCAGTGCCTCTTCGAGAAGTAAAGAAGGAGAACGTTGCCGATTTCATCCGCATCAACATCATCTACCGTTACGGAGTTCCTCGATATGTGATCACAGACAACGGAAAGCCATTCTGCAACGGTGTGATAGATAAACTTTGTGAAAAGTTTGGCTTCAAGCAAAGAAAGTCTTCAATGTACAACACTGCCGCCAATGGACTCGCCGAGGCCTTCAACAAGACTTTATGTAATTTGCTGAAGAAAGTGATCGCCAAGTCAAAACGCGATTGGCACGAAAGGATGGGAGAAGCTTTATGGGCTTATAGAACAACGTATAGAACACCTTCTCAAGCCACTCCATATGCGTTGGTGTACGGTGTGGAAGCGGTCTTGCCTCTTGAAAAACAAATTCCATCATTGAGGATAGCTATACAAGAAGAACTCACTCAAGAAGAAAATGCTTGTTTGCGTCTTGCAGAATTGGAAGCTCTTGACGAGAAAAGATTAGAGGCACAACAAAGTATTGAATGCTACCAAGCTCGTCTTTCTAGGGCGTTTAACAAGAAGGTGCGGCCAAGATCGTTTCAAGTTGGAGATTTGGTGCTTGCCGTAAGGAGGCCCATCATCGTCACTCATAAAACGGGAAATACATTTACTTCAAAGTGGGATGGTCCTTATGTCGTCAAAGAAGCATACACAAACGGAGCGTACAAGTTGGTTGCCGAAGATGGTTTAAGAATTGGTCCGATAAATGGAAAGTTCTTGAAGCGGTACTATGCATGAAGCGGAGGAGAAGGCTTCTGGCCCGCATGAGTTGAAACTGTGCACGGCTAAAAAAAAAAAAAAAAAAAATCTATCTTTTTTTTTTCCTTTGAACTACGTTATGACTTGATCCCATTCGGGGTACGTAGGCAGCTTAGATATTCTCTAAGTTCAGTCCTTTCCTAAAAAAAAAAAAAAAAAAAAAAAAAATTCTATTTTTTTTTCTTTGAACTACGTTATGACTTGATCCCATTCGGGGTACGTAGGCAGCTTGGATATTCTCTAAGTTCAGTCCTCTCCTAAAAAAAATCTATCTTTTTTTCTTTGAACTACGTTATGACTTGATCCCATTCGGGGTACGTAGGCAGCTTGGATATTCTCTAAGTTCAGTCCTCTCCTAAAAAAAAAAATCTATCTTTTTCTTTGAACTACGTTATGACTTGATCCCTTTCGGGGTACGTAGGCAGCTTAGATATTCTCTAAGTTCAGTCCTTTCCTACAAAAAAAAAAAAAATGTTGAAAAATACAAGTGCAGAATACTAAGGGAGCAAGATGGAAAAGGAGATTTTTTTTTTTATTTCATGAGTCATAAAAGTGCAATAAAAAAAAAAAAAAAAAAAAAAAAAAAAAGGAAAAATCTAAATCTAGCTCAAGCGAAAGGGTCTAAATCGTTCAACTTTCCTTTGGCATCTTCTAGAAGCTCGGCAGAGACGCGCAATTCTTCTACCAAATCATCACTTAAAGGGGATGTATTTTCAATGGCAACAATCTCTTCGTTAATCTCACGAATTTCAGTTTGAACAGTATGAAGGAGTTCTCGTTGTCGCTTTAATGATGATCTCAACTGTCCCACCCTCACCTTCAAAGCAGCACGCTCTTTCTTGACACTCTCCAAATCATTATTGGTGACTTGAACTTGAAGAGTCTCTTTGTGTTCTCTAGCTTGAGTAGTATGCAAACGATCTTTAGCCTCCTCTAATTGTCTTGATAGAATCTCTTTAGATGCCTTCTCAGAGTTCGACGACCTCACCTTATCATAAGCAGTCGCCTGGGAAAATAATGACTTCAATAATTCCTCTATGCAAGATATGTCGAAATCACCAAGATCCCTCATGGTTCCAAGAACTAATTGGACATCTTCTTGAATAGACGAAATGGAATCAATTGAAGTCCGTACTATCCTCACACGAAGATCTTGCCATAATTGGCGAAGAAAAACCCGTTTGTGATTTTTCAGGAAATTTTCACCCACAAAAACTGAACAAGCACCATTGTACGACCCTTTCGCGGTCTCTTTCATCTTGGATGTTCTGGCAGGCATCAAAGCAGCCGGCGACAAAGTTGCACCCATTGAGCAAGCCCTGGCAGTTAAGTGATGACTAGCTTGAGATTCCTCGCGATCATCAACGTTAATTATCTCGTTTTCCAACTAAAAAAAAATCATTAAGACAAAATAATAATAAAAAAAAAGGGGGAAAGTGTTAAGTGCAACCTTCTCAGCAAAAGTGTCATTTGTTCGAGAATGACTGTCCACACTGTTATCTATATGAAGATCTTGTGGTTTTGAAGATTGCGGGTCCCTCTTCGGCCTTTTCCAATGACGTTCTATGTGGCTATCGTCACTCTCATCCGATGGAGGTAGACCGTTCCTCTTCTTTATATCTCTAGGAGGGTTTTTGGTTTGGAGCACATTTTCGCGAGAAAGATTGCCGAGACTATTTCTTGCCTCATCTTCTTTGTCTTCAAGTGGAATCTTACTTAACTCCAAGTTCACCATACTCGCAACTTTATTTTCAAGATAAGTTCCGTAAGCTTCAGTCCACCATCTTTTATAGCCGTCCGTGTGAAACTTCCTTGGATTTTGATGAACGACGGAAAATATCACTTTAGACATGGACTCGAGCAAAACACATAGACGCCAATACAGAGTCCATCTATTAAAGAAGCCTCGCGAACGTCTTCATCAAGTACTCCCGGCACATCTTGATAAAACCCAAATTGACGGCTAAACCGATGAGGACTATATGGCTCAATAACGAAACGATTACCACGCCGCAAGGAGAGATAGCTCGAGCGAATGGTGATGAAATAATTTCTCTCGGACCCTTTTGTTGTTCCATCATCAACATATAAAGAAGACTCGCTCCTATGGATCGTGGTGCAAGTCCAAAACATAAGATCTCCTTTGTGAATCTGTTTGTGTTCATCCGCGGGAGTGTAGTATCTAGCGCTTCCTTCTCCGGAATAAGATATCATCTTTGGGCCATCGACGGCTACGCCTTGCAGAACTTGACAATGGGTCTTGAAATAAAGCGCCAACCAACTATAGACGAAGTGAATAGGAAACGGAGAGTTCTCTTGATGGGGTCTCAAGGATCTCGAAATCCTATTTATGCCGTTGAAGATGCTTGCTAAGACAGGAACTGCAAGAGAGACTTCTTCGCCACTCGCCATTATGCTAGCCATCTTGAACGTTGAAGGACGTATCATGCCTACATCATCGGTGGGGAGAACGAAGGTGCAAAGCCAACAAGCCAAATGGGCCGCCAAGTATGTCTCGGACGTCAGTTCGACATCAACGCTAATGCTCGAAAACACAGCTTCTTCAATGTTGATCCATTTTGCATGTGCTTCAATATTGCCGTAAGGATTGTGAGTTGACTTGGGGCGAACACCCTTCTTTTCTTTGCGCGGAGGAGGCTGAGTGTATTTCTTCTGTTTCTTCGACCAAAACTGAATCCAGCTTTCGACAGAGACATTGGAGGACGGACCTTTAGAGCGCTTCCGAAGTAAGTGGTAGGCATGGAATAGATGTCGGCATGAACGGTGAGAATATCGAACACCCTTTGCATCGGAACCAACGAGTTCTTGAGAGGCAGGGACAACTTCATCGTAAAAGAGACCGGTTAACGATAGCCCGGAGAGGATGTGCAAATCCCATAAAGAGATAGACATTTCTCCAGGAGACGTCAAGAGGGTATTTGTAGTCGGACACCATGCCTCGAAGAACGCCTTCATAATTTCTGAGTTGTAGTCGTACGTGAAGAGGGAGGCATATACAGAATCATAGATCTTCGCGGACTTTAGCTTGTGCTGGCAACGACTGAGAACGTCTTCGGTCCATTCCCAGTACCCTCTGAAGAACTGAAAGCCGCCGGAAAGCTCGAGAGTATCTCCCCACTTGACTTTTCCTTTCACGATGTTGCCACCCAAAGTCGGCAGAAGGCTCGGACTGCTTGACTCTTCCGGAAGCAAGGATCTGTCGGGTTTTATGATTTGATGCTCGCAAACTGTACACGTACTCGTACTTATTATGAGGATGCTCGTGGGACCAAACGGACATGCGATTCGGAGTCGTGAGACGTGGGCATTGCTTTGCGTAAGGACCGATAAGGGGGGCATAAATCGTCAAGACGGTTCCTTTGTCGTTCGGTTGGTAACGATCATCAAGAATTACCAATTGCTCGTCGCCTAAAGAAGAGAAAGCTTGCTTGAAACAAACCATCGGAAAATCTATCAAAACAGATCAAAGAACGAGCGATAAGTTCGATGTGGTGAGATATAAAATAAAAAAATAAAAAAAAAATAAAAAGCGAGGGCAAGGAATCGTGCTAAAACCACCCAATGGCCAAACCTAAAACGAAGAAAAGAGGACCGGTGAGTTAAAGAAAGGAATCAAAAGCACGTTCAAGTGTCAAAAAAAAAAAAAAAAAAAGGGAAACGCTTTTGTTTTTTTTTATGGAACTGACCTGAAATCGAGCCAAAGAAATTAGCAAAACCACCGAAAACAAAAAGAGCTAAATTCGATGGAGGTGAAAATCCTTTTGCAAGAGGGTCGATGGTTGAAAGCTGATGAATGAAAAAATTGGTAGGGGTCACCTCCTTTTATAAGCTAGAAAAATAACTATCCCATTCATGTTAGGATTGAGATTTTCCAATCACAAGGAGTCTGAAATCTAGTGGGAGAAGGATAATAGGTGTTTGAGTTGAGAAAATTAAGTTGCAAAAGAATCCTTTTGCATGAATAAAACGTGAGGTGCTGGGACTATCTCTTGCTGCGCACGGAAATCGAATTGCAATTGGAATTGCATTCAAAATCTGATTTTGAGTGGGCCCACAAAAAAAAATTAAAAAATTAAAAAAATAAATAAATAAAATAAAGCTACAATTGGGCCCTTGAAATGAAAGGATAATTTCGAATAGATCCTCAAGTCAAGAAAAATGTATTTGCAGTTGGGTCCTTCAATCAAGCCAAAAGAATATGACTTATTAGTTAAGTCCCTCAAGGTGAAGGATTTATTAAATTACACCCCAAAATTGAGGAAAGGGGTTTTGAAGCAAGCAAATGAAGGGAAATTCAAGTACTTCAAGTCTCGTCTCAGAAACATTCAATATGTTCTTTGCCGAGACTAGAAGTGGGGGCATTTTGTACACAAATAAAATTTAAGCCAATTAAATGGCTAAATTATATATGGAATAAAGTTTTATCCAATGGCATTTGTGTAATTATACATAGCCAAAGGACCTAGATGCCAATTGAAGACCCGTATATATGCGGTCACATATATATATTTTTATCAATTATATATTTTGGAATTTAATTAAATTAATTTATAATTTAAATAAATAATTGATATTAAATATATATTGGCCAATAAGATTATTTCTTTTCTCCCAAGTTATAAAGAGATAAATATCAATTAATTATTGGCCAATAGAATTGTTTCTTCTCTTCCAAGTTACAAGAGATAAATATCAATTTAAATTGGGCCAATCAAATCGCGCCACATCATCAGTGAGGCCCATCAAGGACTCTTATTCTACCACTATAAATAGGGACCCTCCCTTCACAATTCAAAACACACAACTGAAGAAGCAGAAACCGTAGGAGCAAAATTCTCTCTACAACTCAAGAAGCAAGGAAGAAGAATTCGTAGGAGGTAAGATTCTCTCTCTACATTCAAAGTGTTCTTCGTCAAATTCGAGGTGTTCTTGAGCAAATTCAAGGCATTCTTCATCAAATCCAGCGTTCGATCCGAGATAACGGTGCCAAACCTTCGGATTAACGTTAATCAATTCAAGTCAAGATCATTGGTAGATTAAAGGGCCAAATCCATCAAGAATTTCAAGTCAAATTTAGTCAAAGTTCAACGTTCGATCCGAGATTCAAGTCGCAAGACCCTTGGAAAACGTTATTCAAATCCAAAATCAAATCCGGAGAAGATCAAGTCAACGACCCGACTCCGAAAATTCAAGTCAACCATATATTGTTCTAGAGAGAAGAATCAGAGGATTAAAATAGAGATTGTAACCCGCAATTTATTTATTTTAATTCAATAAAATCGTCTTTGTTCAATTTTTCTTGTTTGTTTATATTGCAGATAAGAATTTGTTGTTACAGCCACCTCTTCAAGTTTAAATAATTATTAAAAAAAAAAAACAAAAAAAAAAATAAAACAAAACAAAAAAAAAAATTAATTAAAAATTCAAGACAACGAGAAAACATATTCAACGGCGTCAGCCACAATTTATTTTTAATTTATTTTAATAATTGTTTAAACGGGGAGATGTGTTTTTTTGTTAAGGTCAAATGTTTCAAAACTAACGGCGATGGGCACATTGAGACAATGAACAAACAATATATATACGTTTAGGCACATTTTTTGTATAGGGATAATTATAATTTTGGTACCCAAGTTTGCACATTTTTCACTTTTGGTTCTCTATTGACTTTCGTCAATTATAAAATACACTTTAATATTGCCACATTTTAACAAATTGAGTCCCTCCGTCTGTTTGACTGTCATCAAGTAACCGTCAACAATTGAATTGAACGGATTTATCTTTTAAAAAATTGCAATAAGACCCCTATATTATTTCAAAACTCTCTAACATACCTTGAAATTTATCTAACCCTAATTCAAGGGGAAAAAATCATAAAAAAAAAGAAAAGGGAAAAAGTCAAGGCCGCTCAATGATGATTTAAAAAAAAGAAAAAAAAAAGAAAAAAAAAATCAACAACCGGTTTGGGCCCCAAAAACTGCTGTACTAGAGTGGTTCCTCCGTTCCAAATTATTCCGCACAGGTCCAATTCACTCCCTTCATATTTTTTTGGGAAGAAATTCGGGATACACATGCGGTTCCATGAAGAGAAATTTGAGAGGAGGAATTTAGGAAGTTTGTACTTTGGTCCCAATATTTTAGATAAAAACTATATATGTTAGCCGTTTGAAATTTTAATGTTACAATGCTAGCTAGACATTAATATAGTAATATTTTTGTGTCATACAATAATAATACTGTGTTGATCGAAAAAACAAATATAAAAACAAGTCAACACCGAATTTTTTTATAAAGAAAAAATAATAATTCAACAGAGGTCAACAATGACAGTAGTAATAATCGGAGTCATCGGTCAAAATTGATTAATTGGTGAAATTGGTGTTAAATTAGTGTTGGATGAAATTTTAGGGGTTTAATTTGTAGAAAGTTATTTTGAAATAAGATAGGGGTCTTATTGTAATTTTCTAATTTTCCGAAAAAAAATCCCAAATTCAACCCTGATTCAATTGCTTACCGTTACTTGTTGACGTTCAAACAGACGGAGCGACTCAATGTGTTAAAATGCGGCAACCTTAGTTTATTCTATTGATGACAGTAAAGAGAGGACCAATAGTGAAAAAGTTCAAACTAGCTCGTGATTAAAACTCTAGTTATCCCACTTAACATGCATATGCATGTATGTTTAAAAGAGATATGAAATCTATGGTAGCATTACTTTATGTAATACTTTATAAACTTCAATCATCATCAAATACAATTTACTAAAATTTTGGAACGAATTAGTAATTAGTTTGTTTAACGAGACAAGGTTCTGGAGCGATTGGGTGCGTCGGAAGATGAATATATTGGAGAAGGAATGGGAGCAATATTGGGTGCTCCAGAAGAAGACGATATTGTCAACTTGTACTTACAAATACGGCAGGACCAAGATTTTCTCCATGCTTACGAAAAGAGACAGTTTACCGATACGCCGCTGCACCTAGCCGCCGGCCAAGGACGCACCCAGCTGGCGCTGGAAATCGAAAGGCTAATGCCATCAT
The DNA here is from genome assembly GCF_056151865.1 of Erythranthe guttata. Taxonomy (NCBI): domain Eukaryota; kingdom Viridiplantae; phylum Streptophyta; class Magnoliopsida; order Lamiales; family Phrymaceae; genus Erythranthe; species Erythranthe guttata. Next base: position 7,338,123 of record NC_142540.1, read on the forward strand.
TTGGGAGAATGCTGAACCGAGACGGGTTGACCCCTGTTGACCTGGCCTTGCAGCAGGGCCACCGCGAGACTGTTAGGGCAATGGTGAAGCTGGATCCTGAGCTTGTCCGTGTACAGGGGAGAGAGGGCATCACCCCCCTCACTTACGCCGCGGAAATGGACGATGCCGATCTATTGAAAGATTTTCTTGTGAGCTGCCCGGATTCAATCGAGGAATTGACGGTGCGCGAAGAAAGTGCTGTCCATGTGGCAGTGAAGAACGGGAAGTTAGGTGCGTTTAGGGTTTTGGTTGACTGGCTGATCAAGACTGATGGGACAGAGATATTGGACTGGAAGGACTGCAACGGGAATACTGCTTTGCATGTTGCCGCTTCCACCAATCAACCCCAGGTTCGGTTCATCATATCTATTTTCTATAGGAGAAATAGATTTGGAGAAAAGAGAGAATGATATCTCTTACGTATATTAATCATATATATAGTTACATGTAGGAAACCCTAACCTACTACACAAGGTAACCTATTATACAAGGTAACTATAATAAATAAGAATAATAATAGTACACATAATATATATAATATATACGCTAATACACCCCCGCAGTCGAAATGGAAAAGGAGAAGACGTGGAGACTGGAGACAAACTGTTGGAACAGTTGAGTAGGGAGTCCTTTCGTGAAGATATCGGCAAACTAGTAGGCGGATGGGACGTGAAGAACTCAAACGTGTCCCAAAGCAACTTTGTCTCGGACAAAGTGGATATCGATCTCCACATGTTTCGTACGAGAGTGTTGAATAGGATTGCTGGATAGGTTGACGGCACTGACGTTGTCACAGTAGACAATAGTGGCTTTCGAAAGTGGGCAGAGCAACTGAGAAAGTAGGTTGCGTAACCAAGTCGTTTCAGCGACGGCATTTGCGACAGCTCGATATTCGGCCTCCGCACTCGATCGAGAAGTAGTGACCTGTCGTTTGGAGGACCAAGAGATGAGGTTGTTGCCGAGGAAAACACAATAGCCCGATGTCGAACGACGAGTGTCAGGGCAGCCACCCCAATCGGCGTCGGAGTAAGCGATAAGGGATAGGTCCGGATTGGGGGAGAGCTGAAGGCCGTGATCGAGAGTGCCACGAATGTAGCGAAGGATACGCTTGAGAGCAGCCATATGAGGTTCCCTCGGATCATGCATGAATAGACATATTTGTTGCACAAAATAGCAGATGTCGGGATGAGTAAACGTGAGGTATTGCAGTGCACCGGCAAGGCTGCGATAAAGAGTAGGGTCAGCAACGGGGGGTCCAGTGGTCGAAGACAACTTGCTCTTTGTGTCAGCCGGCGTAAGACAAGGGTTGCAGGAAGCCATGGGTGCACGCTCTAGTATCTCGTCGGCGTACTTGCGTTGAGAGAGAAATAGCCCATTTGACGAGCGAGTAACTGAGATGCCGAGAAAGTAGTGAAGATCGCCAAGGTCCTTCATTGGGAACTCTTGATTAGGGGCAGCGATGATAGATCGGAGCAATTCAGGTGTGGAGGCCGTAAGTACAATGTCATCGACATACAACAGAAGATAGGCGCATGAACTGTTGCGACAAACGCGTGAACTGTTGCGACAGTACACAAAGAGTGAAGTGTCGGACTTGCATTCTCTGAACCCCATGGTAGTACTGTGAGATGCAAAATGCTTGTACCAAGCACGTGGTGCCTGCTTGAGACCGTAGAGTGCTTTGTTGAGACGACACACGTGGGTGGGGCGAGATGGATTGACGAATCCGAGAGGTTACTCGCAGTAGACAGTTTCAGAGAGATTGCCATGTAAGAAGGCATTTTTCACATCAAGATGGTGGATTGGCCATGATCGCGAGAGAGCAATATTGAGAACTGTTCGAACAGTGGCTGGTTTGACAACTGGGCTAGTCAAAATCGATGCCAACTTGCTGGTGAAACCCACAAACAACCCACCGTGCTTGTATCGCTCAAGGGAGCCATCAGACTTGAGTTTCTGTTTGTATATCCACTTACCAGAAATAACATTAGTGAACAGTGGGCGGGGAACAACATTCCAAGTATTGTTTTTAATTAAAGCAGTATATTCCTCAATCGTGGCGTTTCGCCAGTTTTGGTCAAGAAGAGCTTGGCGATAGTTGATGGGAATGGAAGAGGTAGAGGACGCAACGAGAGAAAAATGGACTTTGGGTTTGTGGATGTCCACTTTACTGCGAGTCACCATAGGGTGAGCAGGCGGAGGTGGGGGAGGTGTGGGAGTAGGGGAAGGAGATGTGAAAGTAGGAGAAGGGGTAGTGAGCTGGCCGTGGTCGAGAGGTGGTGCTGCAGGAGAAACAGGTGTTGGCTGTGTTATAGGACTGTTGGACGAACTATTGGAACAAGGTGGTTCACTGTTGGAACAGTCGGAGGAATTGTTGCAACAGTTAGACGAAGTCTGAGGGAGGAGGAACATGGAGGGTGTGTTTTCGTCCAAGGCAGAGGGAGGAAGTGTGTTTTTGGGGGGAGTGGACTCAGCAAAAGGAAAGTGAGTTTCGTCGAAGGTAACATGATGATAAATTATGATTCGGCCAGTGGATCTATCAAGGCAACGATAGCCTTTGTGAGAGGAAGGGTGACCGAGATAGACACAAGGAGTAGAATGGGGGGCGAGTTTATGTGGTGTGGTGGCGGTGAGGTTGGGATAACAGAGACAGCGGAATACTCGAAGATGAGAGTATGTAGGTTTGATGAGGTAAAGAGCTTCGTGAGGAGTCCGATTTTGTGTGGTTTTGGTAGGTAAGATATTGAGTAGGTGTGTGGCCATATGAAGGGCTTCGACCCAATAAGTAGGAGGAAGATGAGCTTGAAAGATGAGGGATCGAATCATGTTAGTTATAGTGCGGATCATTCGTTCTGCGTGTCCGTTTTGAAGGGAGGTGTGGGGACACGCAAAACGATTTAGGATGCCGTGTTTGAGACATGACGTGTTTGCCGGGATGGCCTAGACGCTGATGCCAAAGAGTGCGAGACAAGGGTGTTGCGACAGTGAGGAAAGCAGCGGGAGGTGAGATGGGGGGAGGGACGCCCAATGGATATAGGTCACCGGAGCTATTGCACTTGAAAATCTCGACCCGACTCCGAAGATTCTTCACAGAATAACCAAACGGGTCAAATTCAACCGAACATGAGTTATCGCGGGTGAACTTTCGAACATAGATAAGGTGTTTGACGATATTGGGTGTGACATAGACATTTGTGAGGCGGAAAAGAATGGTGGGAAGAATTGTGTGGCCTATGTGGGTTATGGGGAGGGTGGAACCATTACCGACGACGACATGTTTGGGGAAATTACTGCCAGGATTAAAAACAAAATTGAAATTACCTGAGTGTGGTGCCATATGAGAGGTCGCCCCGCTGTCCATGAACCACTGTGACTCGTTAGGCTGCTGAAGTGTCACCGTATTCAAACGGTTTGCGAGATCCACTACGTTGGCACTGTTGCAGGAACTGATGCAACTGTTGATGAAACTGTTAGAGATGTGGCATGGTTGTTGCTGCGGATGAACCTGAGTAGGAGCCGAGTGGCCGGTGTAGGGTTCAGGTGGTCCAGTAAAGTAGGCTTGAGCCGCTGGAGTGGATGGGTGGCCCGATGTATTTGGAGCGGATCCCAGAATTGACGGTTGTTGGTAAGGTGCGCGCCAGAGTTGAGATGCGCCATGGGCACTATGGTAGCAGTAGTGCTGCATGGGGTGACAGTTAGTGCTGCGAGCTCCACGACGGTTGGATCGGCCACCCTCGCGCTGATAGCGCGAAGAACTACCTCCGCGGGAACTGTTGCAGGAACCGTTGCAACTGTTGGATGGACAGTTCGCGTTGGAGGCGTAGAAAACAGAAGCGGTCTGCTCCGGTTTAGCAATTCTTGTTTGTTCCATATGAAGAAGCGATCGAGTCTATAGAAAGGTGGGAAGGGGATTCTGAAAGGAGATTAGGTTGGCAACGGTCCCGTAATTTTTCGGAAGGCCGTGTAGGGTTTGTAGGACGAGTTGTTTGTCGGAGATTGGATTTCCGACATCGGCTAAGTTGTCCGCCGTGGTTTTGATTATTTGGCAATATTCGTGAATGGAGAGAACGCCTGCCTTGAGGGACTTGAATTTTTCTTCAAGTTGAATGGCTCGATAATCTTTGTTATCGGTGAAGAGAGAACAGATTGCGGTCCATAGATCACTGGCGGTGGAGGTTTTTGAGAGAACCACGCTGGACAGATCGTCGGAGATGGTGCCGTAGATCCAAGATTGGAGGAGATAGTCGGCGCGCTGCCATTCATCGGCGGAAATCGAATCCGGTCGGGGTTTTCCATGTTGAAGATCGGAGAGGCAGAAACGACCGACGGTAATCGTGAAAAAGTGGCTCCACTTTTGATAATTAGGATTTTTCAGATCTAGGGTGAGGGAGATAAGATATTTGATATTAGAGATGGCATGAGCAAGGTGAAAAGTATTGAGAGGGGCGGTGGAGGGAGAACAAGCTTCACCGGCCATGGAGAAGGGGGGGGGGGGGGGGGGGGGGGGGGGGGGGGGGCGACGGCTATGCAAAAGAAGAGAAGAAGAGGTGGTGACGGCTAGGTTAACCTAGTGTCTGATACCATATAGGAGAAATAGATTTGGAGAAAAGAGAGAATGATATCTCTCACATATATTAATCATATATATAGTTATATGTAGGAACCCTAACCTACTACACAAGGTAACCTATTATACAAGGTAACTATAATAAATAAGGATAATAATAATACACGTAATATATATAATATATACGCTAATATTTTCATTTTTACTCTATCATATACTTGCATGATAGATATCCTCTAACAGCAAATTTCCAATTTATAGTAAAAAAAAGTTAAAACAATAAACGAAGGTGTATTTTCAATTTTGGTTTACTAATTTTACTAGTCAGCTTTAGCCAATCAACATCAATTATTTTATATTTTAAAATTTAAAATATAATCATAATTTTATTATATTTCCGCTTTCATTGGATGAAATAATAAAAAAATAATTTATCAATTGAAAAGTCAATGCAATATTTAAAATTTTAAAATTCTATATTTCGTTTGTAGAATAAATAACATAACAATCTAATAATTATTGGATCATACAAAATTGAAAAATAACTAAAAATAAAAAAAAAATCAAATTAAATGGTGTCTGGGAGGGTAAGTATTATTATTGATTGCCCAATTCTACTCCTAATGTCTCGAACTCAAGACCTAATAGTCCTAGGTGCAAGGTATAATTACCTTGTCTTGACTCTTGACAAAGGACACTTTAAAAGAATTAGTGTTACATATATAGTATACTTTAGAGGCGTAAAGTATAAAGTATAAGGATTTTGCTATTTGCAGCGGGACTTTTACTGAAATTGACTTATTTGCAGCGGTACCTTTTTCATTTAATTTTTTTTTTTAACTTCTCTCTCCTATTCCAAAAACTCTCTAGAAATTCGAATTTCGTAAAAAAAATTGAATCTCCCGTTTTCTGGAGCACGGAAACTCGAAGAAAATTCAAGTTTCCGTGCTCTGCAGAACGGGAGATTCAAACGGCTTGAATCCTCCGTTCTGCAGAGCACGGAAACTTGAATTTTCTTCGAGTTTCCGTGCTCCAAAAAACGGGAGATTCAATTTTTCGTGCTCCAGAAAACGGGACCTTCAAACTGTTTTTTGAATTTTTATTTTCGGAAAAAAAATAAAAAAAATTTAGATATGAATCTCCCGTGTTGTAGAACACGGGAACTTGAACAATCTTCATGTTCCCGTGTTCTACAGAACGGAGAACTCAAAAAACATGAGGTTCCCGATCTGCATTCAAGTTCCCGTGTTCTGCAGAACGGGAACTTAAAGTTTTAATATTTTTTTATTTTTTTTAATATTTTTTTCTAAATATCAAATTTTCTAATTATTTAACGAACATGATAACACATATTCGGATTATTGTACTCGTTTGTACATTCATCATCAAATTTTTCGTCAAAATCACCATCATCACCCTACCAAATTATAAAAATTAATAATATAAAGGAATATGAAAATTAATAATACAAAAAAAAAAAAAAAATAGAAAATTGAAACCCAAGTTCCCGTGTTGTACAACACGGGTAACTCAATCTTTTCCCCATTTTTTATACTTCTCGTGTTGTATAGCACGATTAAACATACTTTTAATTTTTTTTTCTTTCTTTTTACCATTTAAAAGTTATTCGGGCCAGTAATTGAAAAAATCGTTGTTCGTTTTTTAATTTGTCGAACGAGATTCAAATTCTAAGTTTTCGATTTTTTTTAGTTGAGAGCGTTTCGGTTTTTTTAGAAAGTTAGAAAATTGACAAATGAGACTACCGCTGCAAATAAGCCAATTTCAGTAAAAGTCCCGCTATAATTAGCATTTCAGAAAGTATAATTAACCCTTTTTTTCATTTAAGTAAATGTCACGACTCACGACTTTCATTGAAGTTTGTGAACTATGTATCATTAAATGGTTTGCGTACTTCTTTTATTTTTATTTTTTCAAAAATATGTGACACTTTGGCTTTACACATAAGTTAAGAAAGTCAATAATCTTTGGTGTTTAAACAAACTAATATGAGGGGATAAGAGATCTATAACATTTGAAAGAGTTGGACTAATGCGGGTAAAACTATAAAAGTGCATTTCATGCATCAATCATTGTTAAGATTCTAAGTTAGAAAGAAATAAAAGGTTAAGATCACTTTGCTCCTCGTTCTTAAAATGTTTTTGCACTTCACCCTTAAATAAAAAAATTACACGGTCATACCTCAACTTTATTATTTGTTGCACGTATGTCAAATTGGTCAATTTAGTAAAAAATGAACGGAATCCACACCACATGAGAAGCACGTGATTTGAGCTGGGATAACTTGGTCATTTCCTTCGACACCCATTTTCTTCCCTTTTTTCCATATTAAATATAAATAAATTATAAAAAGAAAAACAAAAAGAAATATTCAACTTCTTCCGCCACCACCAATAACCGTCAAGCGGCTCAATCCTCGTTCCTCGCGTGGAGTCCACGCCCAAGATCCACAATGGCCGCCTCTGACACTTAACTGAATAATTTTGTCAAAAATTACTGATGTCAATAAATCTATCAACTAATCATGAGGTTTTGTATGGAACTAAAGAAAGGGACGTACTTATTTTAATTAAGCAAGTGATTGTAAGCTAAGGGACCTTTTAACTCATTTTCCTTTTACATTTCATATATATGTTTTCATTTTTCTTTAATTTTTGTTTTGTAACCTAGACATACATTTTAAAATTTCATCAATTATTTCATTTTAATTATTATAAAATCGCTAGTTTTATAGGGTGAATAAATTTCTCAAGTAGGAGAGAACTTGTTCTCTATATAGTCTTCTATACTGCGGGTGTTTGGTTATTTACCCTAAAATTTAAAGGATTTAAAGATATAGAGCATTAGTATTTGTAAATCTAGTACGTAATTAACTATCTCAAATACAATTTACTGTTGAATGACCATCTCAACCAAAAGTTTAAGCTATTGGTGAAATGGTGATTTAATATTAATATCTCCAATATTTACTAGAGTCTAGAACAATGTTAACTAATTTGTTAAATGAGTTTATCTATTAGGTTCTGAGGCTACTGGTTAAACGAACAACCGTCAAGGAGAAGAACGCAGCAGGGTGGACAGCCCTCGACATAGTAAAGCAACTTCCAGCTCATGTGAACGGAACATCTGCCCGGTTAATCTTAGAGAGAGGGGAAGCGGAAGCCACTTGCATTGGCCATATTTTCTCATCACCCATAAAATTATTTATCCAGGGAGGAATCAAGACCTGCAAATTTTTGGAGAGGGGCATGACAGGCGACATGCGAAACGCACTCCTCGTGGTGGCGGTTCTGATCGCCACTGCAGCTTACGTACCAAGGGGTGCTCAGCCCGCCTTGCGGCTTCAACCAAGGAAATAATGGAAATACCAATTTTACTGACAGTACTACTACTACTAGATCATTTGATGCAAGTGGGAAAACGGTGATGTCAAAAAAAGTGTTAGAGAATATTATATTATAGAATTCTCCTAATATTAGGATTCTAGTATGATTCGGTTACCTAGATTAGTTAGAATTTAGTTACCTAGTCAAACTCTATTACCTTGCAATATTTCTCTATATATATTCCATGTAATCAACCCATAACATAATGGGGGTTTCTCTTATTATATTCTTCCTATATGGTATCAGAGCACCAGGTTTTTTAACCTAGCCGCCTTTCTTCTTCATGGCGGTGACCACCCAATCTTCTCCCTCCCAGTGGTGGTACTCTAATATTTATCTTTTTCTTTTCTATCTTCTATGAACACCCCCGAATTTCTCTAATATTTATCTTTTTCTTTTCTATCTTCTATGAACACCCCTCGAATTTCTCCCTCCCCGGTGGTGCATCTTCTCTATCTTTTTCTTCTTCTTCTTCTCCATGGCCTAAAACCTAACCGTTGCCTCTCTTCTTCTCCATGGCCGGCGACCCCTCTCATATCTTCTCCCTCCCCTCTCTCTCTCGATTAAAAAAAATATATATATATATATATATATATATATATATATATATATATATATATATATATATATATATATATATATATATATATATATATATATATATATATATATATTTATTTTTCTATCACCCGTTATTATTATTATTATTTTGTTTTATCAATTGGACATATATTTTCAAAGAGGAATTCTCTAGCGATGTGTTTCGCGGTTTCTGTCCAGTCTTCACGTTTGAAGTTTATTCGTTTTGAAGTTTATTCGTTCCGACTGCGGGAGCGTGCTAGCAAGTGATTGTCCAGTCTTCACGTTCGTCACGTTTCGACTGCGGGGGCGTGTTAGAGAATATTATATTATAGAATTCTCCTAATATTAGGATTCTAGTATGATTCGGTTACCTAGATTAGTTAGGATTTAGTTACCTAGTCAAACTCTATTACCTTGCAATATTTCTCTATATATATTCCATGTAATCAACCCATAACATAATGGGGGTTTCTCTTATTCTATTCTTCCTATAAAAAGATTTCGAGTATTTTATGTCATGTAATTCTGGTGCATTGGCCTTCTCGCTTGGGGTTATCGTCTTGTTGATCCCTTTAACCTGGGTCACCGGTTTTACACCTGTTATTCTAGTTTGCGGGTCCCTAGTTTACCTGTTGCTCGGTTATGTGGCGGCTATGAAGGTTATTTCACCGTTGGACGTGAATAATTTGAAAGAAATTGAGTTTTTTTCTCTCTATGTTTCGCTGTGGTTTTGTTCGTGAAAATCTTCGTGCTCTGCATTCCTAAGACTATAAACTGTTGAAAGTATTAATTTGTTGTATTCTAGATTACTCTTTGAATATCAAAGGCTTGACTTGTAGAAGTCAAGAAGCCTTGTTGTAATCTGCTGAGCCGTCTACATTTCTTAAGAACTTGGTGCTTAGAATTGAGTGTCTCTTTGTATCTATTCTTATCTTATAAATCGTATATAGACAATGTCTTATTTATATGAGCAATAAGAAAAATTAAGAAAACTAAGAATTTTCAGCAGTAAAAACCTTTCTTGTTTATAAGTATTTCAATTTATTGATTTTCTTAATTTTCGTGCAACCTAAAACGACATATAATTAATACGGGGCGGAGGGAATAATACGTATAGTGAAGTAAATATGCGCGTAACCCAAAACGACAAAGATGTTTGGCACTGAGTTTGACAGTTATAAACTAAATTGGTTATTTCCTTGTATAGCTTTCTCTTTATGTGTATAAATAGTGCCTCTTATGGAGAACAATACATATCAATTTTGCCACAATTCTCATAACATGGTACCAAGAGCCAATCTCTGATTTTCAGCAGTTTCGGTTTTTTTATGGTGTTTTCATGTTCTTCATGTTTCGCTTCCGCCGAAACACCATAATACCACTGTTGTACGTGGGTCATCGCTCCGATCCCGAATCTGATTATACCACCAACATCGCCGTTAAATGATCTACTCATCCGTGGAAACTAGACTGCCATCTGAGACCGCACGCGCTCTCACGTGCCTCTAGAAGATCCTGCGTGCAGTTTCACGCACCACGGTACCGCCACTGCAAAATTCCACCCACCCATGTGCTGACACGCATTGCTCACGCGCCTCGATTGATCCTCCTCTATTTTAATTTTTTTTTTTTGCAATAAAACCTAAAAGGGTAGAACAAGATTATAAAAATCGTCAAATTTGAATCAGTTTCTAGAAAGATTGTGTTGAATAAAAAGAAACTTATTTTTCAAAATTTAATCCACAAAAAGCAACAATATCAAAAATCTTTTTTTTTTCCCTACAAGAGAACTCTTAATTTATTTTTCCAATAACGTTGAATTCCTATTCTTTTTTACCTTCGGATGTTTTTCTCTAACGAATATATCATTCATTTAAGGTGGAGAGGGTGAGATTATGTGGTAAATATTCTTGTGGAAAATGGTAGAGTTTTTTTGTGAATATTCTAATTATTTTGGTGGTGGACAATTTACATAATATAGATAAAAGAGAAAAAATGGGTAAAATAGAAAATATATTTATTTTGTTGGTGAAATAAGATACTTTGAGGGTGAAAATAACACGTCTCTTGTAAATAAGTTTAAGGTGGGTAACTTATTCATATCTAGGTCCACGCCTAAAAACTCTTTTATGAAAAAGTTCACATAAAGTTCAGAGTTGTGTAAATGACTACCCCTCACATTTTAATATACTCCAATTTCATTCATCTAATCACAATTTGACCAATTATTCAATTTTGACAGTCATCGTTGTTGATCGCGGGTCTCCAGAGTAATATTTTTTTTGCGCTACCAATGACTAGCGGTCATCACCGGTACACCGGTCTCCGATAGAATTGACCTTTTCTTATTTTTATTTGTACTTTATATTTTTGAATTTTTTTCAATCACATTTTTTGCCTTGGTAAAAATAGTAATATTATTGTGTTTGACAGTAATGTTAACTATATTATTGTTTAACTCAATAATATAAACAATAATTTGATATATTACTTTTTAGCACAATAATATTAACACAACAAAATTACTATGTTACATAATAAATTATTGTGTAATCCATATATTATAATGTTGACCGATCAATAAAGTTTAACAAAATAAAAAGTTACAAAAATTAATATTGGTTTGTCAACCATAATAATATTAGCAAGGTTCAGGGGCGGATGATAAGTATGTCAAGGTGGGGCTGTTGCCCTCCTTACATTTTCAAAATTTTCCATTATATATATATATATATATATATATATATATATATATATATATATATATATATATATATATATATATAAAACAAATTATATATTATATAATATTGATTTTGGCTGCACTAAATTAGGATGCTGTAGAAGGTTTTTATGTGTTTTTGGGCTTTCGGGCTCTAAAGATTACTCAATGTGGAATTAACAAAAAATTGCTCTCCTAATTTCTAGAGATTGATGGTTTCAGAACAAAATAATTAGATAAAATTCAAATTCAGCGAAAATATACACAATCTCTTTACTAATTATGACCAAATTGAGTAAATTAATTCCATTTTTATGTTTTTAGTATGGGCTCAATAGCTGGTGATTTTAGTTACAATTTAAATGGTTGCATTTTTTTAACCCATCAACATTAATATTCATATGGGCGAATTGCAAAAAGACCCATCACATGGGACTTAAATGCATTTTGGTCCACAAAAAAAACAGTCTCTCAATTAAGCCCATCCCCATGTCTTTAGTCTAAAATACCCTCAACAATATAATTCTTATCAATTCCATCCATTATGCTCTAACTTCCTTAATATTACACATTGACCCCATATTTAAACAAATATATCACATTAACCCCCAAAACTTTTTTTTTTCAGAAAATAATTTTTTTTTCTGAAATATTCAGATTCCGGCCAGATTCCAGCCAGATTTCCGGCGTTGACCGCCGGAGACCGCTGGTCTCCGGCGTTGACTTTTTTTGTTTTTTTTTGAATTTTTTTTTCTTGGAAGAAAAAAATATTTTAATTAATATTACTGTTTTAGCTACTAAATTACTGTCTCAGACAGTAATATTACTGTTTGGGACAGTAATATTATGAATATTATTTTTTCGAACAGTAATATTATGAATATTATTTTTCCGAACAGTAATATTATTAATATTATTGTCTAAGACAGTTAAATTACTGTTGAAGACAGTAATTTAGCATATAATGCAGTACTATTAATTAAAATATTTTTTTTTAAGAAAAAAAATGAAAAAAAAGTCAATTAACAGTTAAATTACTGTCTCCGACAGTTAAATAACTGCTGGAGACAGTAATTTAGCAAACGAATACAATAATATTAATTAAAAATATTTTTTTTAGGAATAAAAAAGTCAATTAACAGTTAAATCATTGTCTCCTCCAACAGTTAAATAACTGCTGGAGACAGTAATTTAGCAAGATACAGTAATATTAATTAAAATATTTTTGAAGAAAAAAAAAAGTCAATTAACAGCTAAATTACTGTCTCCGGCAGTTGAATAACTATCGGAGACAGTAATTTAGCAGTCAAGACAGTAATATTAATTACAAAAAAAATTAAGAAAAAACAAAATTATAAAAAAAAAAAAAAATCAACGCCGGAGACCGGCGGTCAACGCCGGAATCTGGCCGAAAAAAAAACATTTCAGAAAAAAAAAATATTTTCTGAAAAAAAAATAATTTGGGGAGTTAATGTAATATATTTGTTTAAATACGGGGTCAATGTGTAATATTAAGGAAGTTAGAGCATAATTGGTGGAATTGATGAGAATTAGGGTTAAAATTGGGGTCAAAATTGAAATTAGGGTTAAAATTGGTTAATTGATGAAATTTGGGTGTAAATCATGAAATTGGAGTTGAATTGGGTTTCAATGAATTGGGGGTAATTTTGGTATATATGAAAGGATTTTCCTTATTTGCAAATAAGTTTGAATGAGTTGGATTTATTTGAAAGACGAAAAAATTGGATGTCCCTCTTTTAATTAAGTGCCCTTGTCATGGGCCTATTTGCCATTACCCCTATTTATATTGATATTAAAAAAAAAAAAATAAGCTACATTGTTTTTGATCGGATGTTTAGCCCCCCATCTAAATGTCCCACGGTCCGCCCCTGGTAAGGTTGACATTAATATGACTGCAACCACATTAATATTATAATACCACACAGTAATTTTATACATTGATCAGTTAAAAAAACAAATAAAATAAAAAAAGTCAAAAAAATAATATTGATGTGGTTGATATTAATGTGTTTACAGTAATTTACTGTTTACAATATTAATATTACTGTCAACAGTCAGCGGTGCATAGAGAAAAAAAATCAAAAAAAAAGAAAAAGTTAACACCGGTCTCTGGCAGCAGAAAAAAAAAATCTATAATATTTATTTTTTTAGAAAATAAAGTCAAATTCGCATTGTTGTTGTCACATAATGAATTAGAAGTTAAATTATGGTTACAATTAAGAATTGAGTTTACAGAGTTCGGGGTGATTTAATCTTAAACATTAAATTTGCATGTATTTATAATCTATGAGGTACAAAACACTTCTAGAAACACACATATTCACATTTGGGAAACGTTTACGACATGACATCTTTCAGAAACTTTTCGGGGCCATTTCCAACAGATGTTGTGAACACCTCTGATGGCTTTGTTACCAACATTTTTTTTTGTTACCAACATCTTTCAGAAACTTTTCGGGGCCATTTCCAACAGATGTTGTGTCCACTACAACTAGAAGATCTACAACATGCTTTAGCCCATATGGCCTACTGTTACCCCCTTAATCGGTGATATCGGTAATGACTCGAGTGTGGCCGAGTCATGACCGATAAATGGTGCCAAGTGGGGATTGGCACAAGGCAGCCACACAACCGGCCAATGAGTGATCGGGTGTTCGGCAAGCATTTGGGGTGCTTGGTCGAGAAAAGCAAGGATCGGCTTGATTCAAGTGGGAACGGTGATCGAAAGTACTTGTGGCTGGCACGGACGTTGCTCGGCAGCAAAGACGGACAAAGCGTGGGAAATAATCGGCATGTGGCCGATAACGTGGGCAAACGAACGTTCGAGGGAAATCGACCACGACTTGACAAGTGTGGGCAAAATTGGCAAGGCAAGCAAGGCAGCTCGATGAGCGGGCGTGCCGATGACCGTGTGGGCAAAGAACTAGCAAGTAATCGGTAAAGGCAAGAAAACATGCGGAAAAGGCAAGGCAGATGGGCTGCCTAGCAACCGGCCGGGCTGTTTGGGCCGTTCGGCGCGCACGGGCGCGCCCGGTCAAGTTGGGCTTCGAAAATCTGCCTTAGGAGCGGATTTGAGGGCAGTTATGGAGCGGTTGAGGCCTGGAAATGCATGAAAACTGCCCCTTATTACTTGTAATAGTTAGTCAAGTGTCATGTTTGTATGCTGCCATGTGTCCTTAGGTAGTTTTATGTGAAAACTACCTTTTCCTTGTATTTATTTGGCTATGAGTGCACAAATCCGAGGTATCTAGCATATGAGAGTTCAGATTGCAATTGTTGGGCAATTCTGAGTGAGGATTTTGTGTGTGCACCTTAGTCTCCTTTGTATTCGTTGTGGGAATTAATATAAAGGTTGGGCATTGCCCGTAAACGTGCTTGTGTGTTTGATTTCCGCTGCATACTCTTGTATTCGTTTACGTGGCTGAAAAGACTTGTGTTTGTGCGTGTTTGTGCGAAGAAGATCGTGAGGAAGGCTGACTGATTTGGTGGGCAAATCAGGCCGTACGGGGCGAAAATTCGGTGATAAATTAACCCCTGTAACAGTTGGTATCAGAGCCCGGTTCAAGGGTTCTGAACGTGTTACTGTTCGGCATGGCTGACGATTCTGGATCTTCGACAAATCCAAATCCGACTCGTGTGATGATGCTAGAGATGGAATCAAGGCTGCAACGTCTTGAAGCCTTGGTTGGGCCGCCCCTAGATCCAACGGATCCACCGATCTTACAAAAGCTCGCTGATGGGAAGCGAGAAATCGATCGTTTGTCAAGATCGTTGGACGATCTGCCCGAATTTGTGGAGGGCAGATTCACGTCCGTTGCTGAGGAGATGGGACTCCTCATTGATGCCGTTGAGACGAAGCTTGATGGGATGCTTACAGATCTGGCGGTGTTGAAAAGGGCTGTTCGTAATGAAGGCTCGAGTTCTGAGGGCAGAACATCGGGATCCAAGGTTCGTGTGCCGGAACCGACTGCGTTTGATGGTGTGCGCAGCGCCAAAGAAGTCAAAAACTTCGTGTGGGATATGGAGAATTACTTCGAGGCAGCGAAGGTTCCGGACCGCGAGAAAGTGACCATTACAAGCATGTATCTAGTGAGGGATGCAAAGTTGTGGTGGCGTGCTCGTTTGTCAGACGATGCAAGTGCCAACCGAGTGAAGATCGAGACTTGGGAGGTGCTGAAACGGGAGTTGAAAGAGCAATTCCTACCTTGCAACGTGGGCTGGATTGCAAGGGAATCCCTTCGGCAATTGAAGCACAAGGGAACCGTGAGGGAGTATGTCAAGGACTTCCGTTCTCTGCTCCTTGACATACGAGACATGTCCGATGAAGATAAGCTGTTCAACTTCATGGCTGGATTGCAGCCATGGGCCCAAACCGAGTTGCGGAGACAAGGTGTGAAGGATCTGCCTAGTGTTATCTCGGCAGCGGACCGACTTGTCGATTACAAGGTGATGGGGGCCGATGATTCCGATAAGGAAGGCTCGAAGAGAGATAAATCCAAGGGGAAAAATTTCGGTGGCAAGGGTGGCCGAAATTGGAAGCAGAAAGAGAGCGGTGATGGCGAAGGATCCTCGGTGCAAGCCAAGACCGAAGGACAGCCTATCGTCAACAAGCAAAACCGTGGCTGTTTCCTATGTGATGGCAACCACCGAATGAGGGATTGTCCGAAGATGAGCAAGTTGAATGCTTTGATTCGGGAGTCGGATAGTGAGGAAGATTCGGACGAGACGAGGCGTGCGAATCCAATTCAGTTGTTGAGTGCTTTGGTCGTGGACGGCACCAAGGGCTTGATGTATGCCTCGGTGCTGATCAATGGCAAAGAAGTGAAGGCGATGGTTGATTCGGGAGCAACTCACAACTTCGTTGCCGAGAGAGAAGTCAAGAAGCTGGGTTTGACTCTCTCAAAACATGCAAGTCAAGTGAAGGCTGTAAATTCAGAAGCGGGGCCGGTGAGAGGCAGAACCGATGTCGATCTAGTGATCGGTTCTTGGAAAGGGCAGTGCGGACTGACTGCCGTACCACTAGACGATTTCGATGTGATATTGGGGCAAGAGTTCCTACTTGCTGCCAAGGCTGCGGTGATACCGTTTCTCGGAGGGTTGATGATTATGGACGAAGAGCGTCATTGCTTTGTCGAATGCTCGTACGTGACAAAAGCAAAGGCGGGAAAGAAACCGGTGGCTATGTTGGCTGCGGTGCAATTGGGGACAGAATCGAACGACGATGAGTCATCGAGCCAAATTGCAGCCGTTCGAAACAAGACGGTGAATTCTCGGGCTGGTTTGCTTGTACGTGCATTGCCGAGAAATGAGACGAGGGCAGAAGGCAAGTTGAGGTATTCATTTGGGCTTATGAATGGGCATTGTGGCCTTACTTTTGTTCCAAGTTGCTGCCGTGCGTGGCACAACTCGTGGGTTCGAAATGTGGTATTTTCTGAATTTATGTGGCATGTTGGGTTTTTGTTGGGTTGGTTTATGTTGTGGATGAAACGGAAGCCGTGCTTGGGTGATTTCCGTGGGTTGGTGATCTCCTTTCTTGATTGGCTGGGCAATCGAGATAAAATACTAGTTGTGCCAAAAACTAGTATTTTCACTTGTGGTTGGGTGCTGCCGTTTGAACGTGACCGACGTTCGTTTTTCCGAGGGCTGAAAGAATTTGTGGGAAATTTGTGGGATCAGACTTGGGATATTTTGGGTTTCGATGAGGTGCTGGTGCTCAAGCACAATCGAAGACGGTGGCAAGACAAGTGGAAAGCTGAAGCCGATGGTGTTGGTTCGACGAGGGCGTCGAACACCGTTGGTGGGGGAGGTCTGTTACCCCCTTAATCGGTGATATCGGTAATGACTCGAGTGTGGCCGAGTCATGACCGATAAATGGTGCCAAGTGGGGATTGGCACAAGGCAGCCAAACAACCGGCCTATGAGTGGTCGGGTGTTCGGCAAGCATTTGGGGTGCTTGGTCGAGAAAAGCAAGGATCGGCTTGATTCAAGTGGGAACGGTGATCGAAAGTACTTGTGGCTGGCACGGGCGTTGCTCGGCAGCAAAGACGGACAAAGCGTGGGCAATAATCGGCATGTGGCCGATAACGTGGGCAAACGAACGTTCGAGGGAAATCGACCACGACTTGACAAGTGTGGGCAAAATTGGCAAGGCAAGCAAGGCAGCTCGATGAGCGGGCGTGCCGATGACCGTGTGGGCAAAGAACTAGCAAGTAATCGGTAAAGGCAAGAAAACGTGCGGAAAAGGCAAGGCAGATGGGCTGCCTAGCAACCGGCCGGGCTGTTTGGGCCGTTCGGCGCGCACGGGCGCGCCCGGTCAAGTTGGGCTTCGAAAATCAGCCTTAGGAGCGGATTTGAGGGCAGTTATGGAGCGGTTGAGGCCTGGAAATGCATGAAAACTGCCCCTTATTACTTGTAATAGTTAGTCAAGTGTCATGTTTGTATGCTGCCATGTGTCCTTAGGTAGTTTTATGTGAAAACTACATTTTCCTTGTATTTATTTGGCTATGAGTGCACAAATCCGAGGTATCTAGCATATGAGAGTTCAGATTGCAATTGTTGGGCAATTCTGAGTGAGGATTTTGTGTGTGCACCTTAGTCTCCTTTGTATTCGTTGTGGGAATTAATATAAAGGTTGGGCATTGCCCGTAAACGTGCTTGTGTGTTTGATGTCCGCTGCATACTCTTGTATTCGTTTACGTGGCTGAAAAGACTTGTGTTTGTGCGTGTTTGTGCGAAGAAGATCGTGAGGAAGGCTGACTGATTTGGTGGGCAAATCAGGCCGTACGGGGCGAAAATTTCGGTGATAAATTAACCCCTGTAACACCTACCATCAACTTATGATTTAAATGGTTGAGTTAGTCCTTTTGATAAAAAGGGAGAGATGAAAATGAAAATTCGGAAGAGAGGGATGAGGGTGAGAATTTAGTGAAGCTTGCCGATCGCCGAGGAAGAGCTATTGTTCGAGATGATGAAGACATCTCTGAATTGATGAGTGAAGATGATGATAGAACTAGTTCTGAATTTTAGAACCTTACTGTGCTTCGAACGATTTCTTATATTTGTTTGTTCTGCTTAGTGCATTTTCACAGTACTTGTTTTTGTAAACATCTATTTGTTTTTGTTTCGATCTTCTTTATTGTTTGAACTCCTTTTTATGTGTAATATATATGTTGTTTTGTGAAAGTTAGTGCTTATCTTATTTGTTCTGATGTTCATGGGAGTTTAAGTATTTTATACGGGGGAAGCTCAAAGTATTTTATTTAGGGGAAGTTGCTTACAAAATGATTTTGATCAGAAAGTTAAAAAAATGGAGTTTGTTGGTTATTTGACTTTTGAACTAAAAATATAAATTGGTGTTATAATTTTCTTTAAAAAACTATTTCATTTTAAATGGCTTTGTTATTATTAGTTAGTGGACGGCTATTTTTAAGTTAGTGAGTAATTATTTTAGCACATGATTAATTAATGCACTAACATACTAACCCATCATCTCTTCCAGTATGTTATTTTCGTGCAGAACAAGGATCTCTCGAATTCTATTAAATAGAAGAGGTCCTCTGTTCATTCATCATCAATTTTTTGTAGAGAGTTGAGAGCAAAGAGCTTTGCGTGTTGAAACACCCTTTCCCAACACCTAGTTTTGTTCACGTTTAATTTCTCACTACAAAAGCGATCCCGTTTGTATTCAATTGTATTAAATACACTTTCTTTTAAAATGCAGTCAAACACCTTTTAACTACTTATAAACTGTTAAATATCTTATAAAATATGTTTTGGAGAGCTAACTTATAAAACTTATTAAAGAAACAATGTGTCATAAAAGTTAAAATTTTCAAACATCTTCACATGAACACCGTGATTTTTTTTTTTCCTGAATTAATTTTAACTCAAAATTAGAAGAAAGTTGGTCCATCTCGAATGCACTACTACTCTTTACAATTTTCCTAGGAGTAAAGCTTCAATAAATCTTCATATTGTACATTTTTTGTTAGAATTTTTGACATGCATGGTGTTAATCTCAAATTAAATATAATTTTGAAAATAAAATGCCCCGTTTTCATAATTTAATAATGTGCTCAATGCTCATCCATATGACAAATATAATTTTCTATTATTAGATAACATTACATTATGCATCACCACAAATTTAGAAAAAAAGAAAATCACATCTCATGAATAAACAAATAGATCTCCCCACCAATGCATGCATGCTTTATTAATTAATACATCTCCGATCCTTAATTAGGTATATATGTATGCATGGGGTAATTTTATTAAATATATATCTCCTTATATTTTCCAAGGAGGTGAAAAATCGACAACCTAAATTTTGAAGGGCACAAGATCCGCGTCAATTTCTTGAGGTATTCGTTTATGCGGTGGGAATTTAGGAAGAAGGCTGGCAATGCGCTTTGCAGTTTCCAAATAGTTTGTGTATCTGCATAACATATCTTCCTTTTTCGTTTCCCTGTCATCACTATTTTCCTTACATTTTTCCATGTTTAATGCCTTGACCATATTGTTGTCTAAAGGCGACGAAGATCCATTAATAATGTCGTAGTTGAGTGGATTATTTTTCTTGAAAGTCCAAGCACCAGTTTTCCAGCTAAAATGGTACAAAATCAAGAACCTCTGGCCGTAAATCGCTATGAATTCTATCGCAGCAAGAACGAACTCTACTTCTTCCTCGGCCATGTAGTATGGGAAACTCACTCTTGTCCACCCTGGCTTTATTCCACCATAACCCTGTCGTCGTCGGAAAAAAAAAAAATAATGATAAATAAGGCGTCATGTTGTCTCTAACTATTTTGGCGTATAAAATGAATAATAAATTGATGATAAAAGACAATATAAAGTCCAAATTTATTTATGTAAAAGACATTTTTCTCAAGAAAAATTAGAGAAACTTAAAAAAAGTTAATATGCAACTGACCTTTTCGATGATTGACCTAAATGCGAGCGACTGGTGTTCGTCAACGTTAAGTAACCTGTGTCCATAGGGCCCGGCGCAAGCGCATCCTCCACGGGCCTCGATACCGAATAGGTCATTGAGAAGCTTGGCAACGAAAGGCCCGTGCAGCGGCTTGTCTATTGTGTTCCCCGTTTCTCTCCAAAGATCAAGGCCCGATGAATTGATCTTATTTGTAGTGGAGTATACGAGGAAAGATAAGATGGCTTGTCGTTTTACAGTGGTGTTTCCTAAGACGGAAATGTTTGGGTTCGAAGCAAGTCTTTCGAATGCTCGACCGATGTACTTCTTCTCTTGCTTCTCGATCGCTTTGTAATCAATGTATTCTTTTATCCAGAAAGCAAGTGCAGCTCTTACTTTCTGGATTATTGGTGGTGTTCCTGCATCTTCTCTTTCTTCTATCTTCTTTGAATATAGTGTGTCCTGAAATATATATTTGGCGGGAAAATATAGTTAGTAAAACTAATTAATTGTATATGACTTGCAAAAATTTTAAAGGACTTAAAATTAAGTGCTCTGACATAAAATTAATTAAAGGATAAACGATAAATAATTTTATGTCAGAGCACTTAATTAAAAAAAAAAGATATTCAAATTTTTTGTTTTGCAAATATATTCATCTCATTCGAATTTATTTGCTAATAGAGAATTCTTTTTCATATATACCAAAATTCTTCTAATTTCTTGCAGCTCTAATTAATTTCAATTTCATGATTTGCATCCGAATTTCTCCAATTAACCAATTTTAGCTCTTATTCTAATTTTGACCGCCGTCGTCAGAGACCGTCGGTCACCGGTGTTGATTTTTTTTTTGAAATTTTTTTTTCCGGCAGGTCAGCCACT
Source organism: Erythranthe guttata (assembly GCF_056151865.1). Classification (NCBI taxonomy): domain Eukaryota; kingdom Viridiplantae; phylum Streptophyta; class Magnoliopsida; order Lamiales; family Phrymaceae; genus Erythranthe; species Erythranthe guttata. The sequence continues at coordinate 7,359,269 of NC_142540.1, forward strand.
GTTGACCGTCATTTCTAGTGTTGGTTTTTTTTTATTCTTTTCAAAAAACTTAGAAAAAAATAAACAAATATTTTTACTAATGTTACTGTCTTGCCTGTAATATTACTGCCTCAGACAGTAATATCGCAATAAAAGACATGTAATATTACTCGTTTGAGTCAGTAATATCATTTTATTAATTAATTTTATCGTCTTGGCCTACAATATTGTTGTCTTCCATCCTAATATTATTGTTTTAGATAGAAAAACATGAGATGAATTTATTTAGAAACTATTTTTTAGCTAAACAACATTTAAGTTTCTTGTAATAGTTCTATTTGTGGGTTGCCCAATTAAATCGATTTAGATAATGTTTTGATTACATCTATGCTGCACGGACACTTCTAGAAGGTGAAGAGTCCCCGTATCCGATACCTGGACACTCGAATACTCCCGGACACTTCTCGGACACCCGTGTCGGGCCGTGTCGTAATTTCGCTAAAAGTAGGATACCCGTATCGGGCAGTGTCCACAATTTTAAGAAAATTGGGACACTTCTCTTACGTTGTAAATGAGAGCTCTAATAAAAAAAATGCGCATTTTCTTTTCTTTGTAATATACATTTCCTCTGTTTTCTTTGTGAGTCCACCAAAAACTCCAAAAGTCTAGCATGCGACGGCGATCAAGAACACGAGCAACAAGGGCGAGTGGTTCTCTTATGCGATGACGACTTATACATATTTTTTACAATTTATAAATGTACCCCTATATTTTTATTATTTATAAATATACCCCTATATTTTTTATATTTACGCGTATCCCCCACGTGTCCGTATCCTAGTTTTTTGGAAATGCCGTATCACCGTGTCCGTATCCGCGTATCGCCGTGTCCACGTATCCGTGTCCGTGCACCATAGGATTACATATATGAATATAATAAATATAGAAAGAAAAAAACATGCCTGGTGTTTGCCGTTGACAAAGTCAACAGTTCCACCGCCGCAAGTAGACGGCGGCGACGAACCCAGCCGGTAAAGTGCCTTGCTCATGAGCAATATCCCCGGTGTACCTGGACCACCCACAAACTTATGCGTGCTCAAGAATATCGCATCGTAGCCGTCCATTTCTCCAGATCTCATCTCTATCTTCGTGTATGGCCCACTGCATTTTTGCATTATCATAACAAGTCAAATATTAATTAGCATAAAGCGATATGTTCAATGATTAATGACACGTGGAAATAAATAAATAAATAAAACGGTTGGTTCACCTTGCTGCAAAATCGAAACAGGCGAACCCACCGAAGCGGTGAAGAAGCCTGGCAATTGCGCGTGTGTCCGTACATATTCCGGTGACGTTGCTGCATGCCGAGAATGACCCTATTATCGGCCGGTTCTTCGATTTGTAGAAACCTAGCTCCTTCTCCAAAGCTCCGACGTCGACGCGCCCCCGGTGGTCGAGGCCGATCTCCACCACATCCGCCGCCAGGCTCTGCTGCCACGTCAGAATATTGGAGTGGTGTTCGTACGGCCCCACAAACACCACCCACTTCTCTTCGTCGGTCAAGCATTTCGACAGTATTCTCTCTCTTAAAATCGACGGCACGGCTATACCCATCACTTCCTGGAGGCGTTTGATCGCCGCCGTGGAACCCGACCCACAGAATATTATGGCGTCATCTCCGCCGCCGCCGAGGCATTTCCTGACGTACTCCGCCGCCTCGTGCACCATCTTCGTCGTCTGGTACCCAACGTAGCTGTCGCTGGTGTGGCTGTTCCCGTAGAATGGGAGCACGTTGGCTGCGATGTAGTTCTCGATGCACCGGAGTGATCGACCGGAGGCGGTGTGGTCGGCGTAAGTGAGGCGGCGCCTCCCAAACGGGGTGTCGAACTCCGCATCCCCGCCGATGATTTGAGAGCGGAGCCAGCGGAGCTTGTTGTCGGTGGAGTCAGTGAATCTCGGGACACCACTTTCAAGAACTTGAAAAGATTCGATTCGACGAAGGATCGAAACATGGGCAAGATCATCGTCAGTAGTATTAGAGCTGCTGCTGCTTCTGGTGGTACTTGTAATAACATGATTGTTGTTGCTCTGAAAAAGAAGATGCTGTTCAAATTCCATTTTTATGAATTTTAGTTTGAATATTTCAATGTACAGTATAATACAGGTATATATAGAGATTTCGATGGGGGGAGGGGTAATTTGGGGTTTTCACAGATTTGCAAGTAGGTTTATTAATTTTTAAATAGTTGAGTTTTGGTTTATTTATTAATGGGTCAGTCAATTAGGACTGGTCGACCATGCAAGTTGGTCACAACTTGTCATCTGATTACTTCTAAGTCTGCCGAAGGGCCCATTTGTTTTTTAACTCGTCTTCTTTATAACTATTATTTAATTACTTCCAATATAATGAAATATAAACATCTCATACTTATATAAAATAAAAATACAAATCAAATTATAGGGTCAACAATGACCAGATTTTGTTTCGACGAATAGAGTCAACCACGGCGGTTCATTTTTCTTCCATGAAAAATTGTGATATGTTTATTATATTGAAATTCAGATACTTGAAATAAAATTCTAAATTCTGCATTATATACATAATGAAATCAAACATAGAAAACAAAGTAATATATACTATATTAAATTTGGGCTAAATACAATTTGCACCCTTAAAGTATAGGGGTGGTAACACTTACCCCTTAAAGTTACAAATGTAACACTTACCCCCCTCATTAATGAATTTAAAGGTAAAACTTTGACTTTGAATAATGTGGCATTTTTGCTTCCCAAATTGTCCTTCTAGCAATTATATAAATAATGAATATGTATTAATAAAAAAATCGGCAACTTTGCAAAAACTTAATTTTATTATTTCAATATTGTAAATTTAGGAATGAAAAAAATGGAATTTTAGTTTCATTTTTGTATTACCTTGTGTTCATTTGTAGCTAATAAAAAATTAATAAATATTCGAATTTTAATTATGATTTTATAGTTTATATAGTTATTTTATGCTTATATGACTCTAATGTAATCATACCATTTTTTTACTTTGAGAATCACAAAATGTATTCAAAAATTAATAAGAAATTATAATTTAAACGTCTAAATATTTAAATATTTTTTTATTGAAATTTATATTTAAGTAACTGAAATAAATTTCCAAATCAATAATTATTATAAAAGAATTGGATGTTTAAGTCTTGAAAATATTTTTTTTCCTTCAAATGTTTAACGTATTTTATATATATTTTTAAATAATTGAGATTTTTATTTATATTAGGGTCTATAGTAATTAAAATGTGGAGTTAAACATAAATCAAAATATTTTTTTAATAATTATTATATTTTATAAAATTTAGTTTTTGAAATATTATTAAAAATATATTATTATATATGCATCAATATAATAGCTAGAAGGACAATTTGGGAAGAAAAAGTGACACATCATTCAAAGTCAAAGTTTTATCATTAAATTCATTAATGAGGGGGGTAAGTATTACATTTGTAACTTTAAGGGGGTAAGTGTTACCAACCCTATACTTTAAGGGTGCAAACTGTATTTAGCCCATTAAATTTCGACTACTTTAAATGAAAATTTTAGATTCACCAATCACCATTTTGTGCATGCATTCGTTTCATAATTAGGTAAGAACTCTGAGAAAATATTGGTTTTTAAAAAGTATATAAATATGTTATGTTAGAAGCTACTTGGGATTCTAATTTGAAAACGAAAAATCGGAGGAAAATTCTATTAGTTTTAATATTCCCAGATTGAACTCTGATTTGAAAATTGAAAATTGAAAATTCATGACACACGTGTGATTTGTAAAAGGGGAGGAAAGTTGTTATGTATTGTTTTGAAAATTGAAAATTCTATTAGTTTTTATATGAAATTATCTTTTTTCCTTCTTGACCATGATTTTTTAATTGTTTGCTTGTGCTGGAAGCTCATATAACAAGAGTAAAATGGTACGTTTGGATGAGATAATTTGATTTGGGAAGATATTTAGAGGAATTGTTTGAAATCCGCCACAATTGCTTAAAAAACAACTAAAAAGGAGAGGTGTGGATTTGAAATTCTTTTTAAAATCACTCAATCTAAAAATGTCCAAGGAATTTGTTATTATGAATCTGAAATTTCTCATCCAAATCCCTTCATCCAAATGCACCCAAAGAGAACATTATGTAGTGAAATTGACTTTGGCTTTTTCGAGAGAAAAAAAAATCTACTCTCTTTTAAGACGATCAAAGGATTTTTCTTTTATGCAAAACGAAGATCGGTTCTTCAGGAGAGGAGCTTACAAGATTTTGGGAGGAGGTTCATCCGCCGACTGAAGGGTTTCAGTGTTGAACGGGGTTCAACAATACATAGAGAATCCTAGTATAATCGAAGTCACTAGTTTTGAGTATTGCACAAGAATGGCGTCAAGGTAAACATATAGTCCTTAGTTTACTGTTTAAGTTTTAAAATTGTGCTTGTAAAACTAAAATAGTAAAAAATTATTTTTGCAGATTCTCGTGAATGTAGAGTACAATTGTATCGGAACCACATTAAATTTGTGTCGCTTTTAATTATGTTTCTATGAATTGCTATAACATTTTTACGCGATATTAATGAAAAACTGAAGCTGATACTAATAATTAAAATTTGTACGAAATTTTAGATAAGATTGTTGATTTTAAATGCCTATCAAAATCCACTCGTTCTGTTGAAACAGATTACTTGTTACGGCATAAGGTGTGGTAACAGAATTCTTGTGTTGTCACATAAATTAACCTACTAAAAGCAGAATAAAAAACACAAGAATTTAATGTGGTTCGGATACAAACGTACCCTACATCCACGAGGACTTGCAAACTAGTTCAGATTTACAGTGTACATTAATAGGACTTAATAAAACACTAAAGACTCCCTCTTTATGTTATACGCCGTTCTTGCACACGACTCGAACTTGTTGAGAATCAAAACAATTCCTCCATCTGCACTCTTGGGCTCCTTCCAATGTTGAACTCCCTTCAAACGGCGGATCGACCTCTCCCGAGATCTTTTAAGCACTTCTCCCGAAACGCTGAGTCGTAGTAAATGTTAAGATTTTAGTACGAGACATTGTACGGAATTCTTAACATTTACTACGAATCTAAGATTGTCTCGTATTAAAATGTACTTTTGTTACAACTTTTAATCAAAAAATATTGTAGTAAAAAACTATTTTTCTACAGTTAATATTTCTTTCAAGAAACTTGATACTCGATTGTGTTTGTTAAAATTACCCTCCATATTCTCAATTTTGAAATTATATTCTCTAATTAATGTTAGAATCTCTATCATATTTTAAAGGCTTTTCCAACTACCAAAAAGGTTTTTTTTACAAAAATAATTAGGGTCTAAAAACTAAAGAATGATCTCTATTTATATTCTTTTCTTCATGCATTCTTATAGAATAGAAAATAAGATTAATATATGGCAAAGTTTACTTTGATCCTGAATTATGGGTGTGTCGTAAACGCACTATTCAATTACGAATCATGCCAAATACCTTCTCATGTTTGTATTTCATTTGAATAAGAGCAAAGTTTACTTTGCACCTCTCATTATGGGTATGTCGCAAACACACCCCTCAATTACGAAACGTATCAAATACCCCTCATGTTTGTATTCCATTTGAATATGTTGACATAACCTATTGACTTTTTTGTTGCTTTTTTTTTTTTTTTTGACATTTTACCCCTATAGTGTAAGGGTT